>NW_027305613.1:0-162749 GCF_039555335.1 Amphiura filiformis
CAGAAATGGTAAAATAACATTACAAGCACATTTGCACTTTAAAGCCATATTATAACATTTGCTGAGGAAGACGCCCTCACTGAATTTTTAAAATTCCTTTTTTTTTACACGATTAAATTGTACTTTATTAAACCAATATACACTGCAAAAATCAAGACTCTAGGTGCTGTAGTTTTGTCAAAATCCGAGATTTTGAATAAAACGCCGGAACCGGCGCTTTATTATTACGATGGAATTATTAGTCGAACGCATACACGATGTTCATAACACACAGTACGTACACGGCGTGTGGGACGGTGATATACACAACAAAGGGTCGTACCACAACATGACCGAAGGAGTGGTACGTATTGGCGACATGTGCGCTGGTAGTAAATTCCAATTTTCTTTACTTTGCCGTAGTTGTTCGGCTCAAAAATAAAAGGGATATATCTGACAGTAAAAGCTAACATTTTATGGCAAAGAAATGCTAATCTATTTTGTTTGAAAATGTTATAATATGGCTTTAAGTGTAACATTACACATAGAGGAGAATAGTACACACTGTTATTCCATTAAGTGGTAAACTACATTACCAGCAAATTTGTACTTTTACCTGAACTGTTCACATAGAGAAAAGTAGTACATGCAGCTATTCCAATAAGTGGTAAAACTACATTACCAGCACATTTGCACTGTAACATATTTCACATAGAGAAGAGTTGTACACGCTGCTATTCCAAAAAGTGGTAAAACTACATTACTAGCACATTTGCACTTTTAGTGTAACATTTCACATAGAGAAGAGTAGTACACGCTGCTATTCCAAGAAGTGGTAAAACTACATTACTAGCACATTTGTACTTTTAGTATAACATTTTACATAGAGAAGAGTAGTACACGCTGTTATTCCAAGAAGTGGTAAAACTACATTACTAGCACATTTGCACTTTTAATATAACATTTCACATAAAGAAGAGTAGTACACGCTGCTATTCCAAGAAGTGGCAAAACTACATTTACTGGCATATTTGTACTTTTAGTGTAACATTTCATATAGCGAAGAGTAGTACACGCTGTTATTCCAAGAAGTGGTAAAACTACATTACTAGCACATTTGTACTTTTAGTATAACATTTCACATAGAGAAGAGTAGTACGCGCTGCTATTCCAAGAAGTGGTAAAACTACATTACCATCACATTGTACTTTTAGTGTAACATTTCACATAGAGAAGAGTAGTACGCGCTGGTATTCCAAGAAGTGGTAAAACTACATTACTAGCACATTTGTACTTTTAGTGTAACATTTCACATAGTAGTGTACTTTGCTATTCCAAAAAGTGGTAAAACTACATTATTACCACATTTACACTTTTAGTGTATCATTTCACATAGAGAAGAGTAGTACGCGCTGGTATTCCAAAAAGTGGTAAAACTACATTACCATCACATTGTACTTTTAGTGTAACATTTCACATAGAGAAGAGTAGTACGCGCTGGTATTCCAAAAAGTGGTAAAACTACATTACTAGCACATTTACACTTTTAGTATATTATTTCATACTAGCGGGATACCCTATCCCGCTAGATGAGTAAAAATGTGAGCATTCACTATAACAGGAAGAATTTACTGAACAGGTAGAATCATTGAAAAGGTACATTTTATTTATATAAATCTGTCTCTTCTTACATTTCCCTTTTTCCTTTCTTTTCAGTTTCTAATGGGGCTATTTAGCTTGTGAAGTTAATAGTAATAGGCCAACGGTAGATGGAAACGGAAAATCACAACTTTAGAATGAGTAATATATTCTCAATTTCATTTCCCATTCAGATGGACACCTCAGAATGAGTAATATATTCTCAATTTCATTTCCATTCAGATGGACACCTCACAATGAGTAATATATTCTCAATTTCATTTCTCATTCAGATGGACACCCCAGAATGAGTAATATATTCTCAATTTCATTTCCCATTCAGATGGACACCCCAGAATGAATAATATATTCTCAATTTCATTTCCCATTCAGATCGACACCTCAGAATGAGTAATATATTCTCAATATCATTTCCCATTCAGATGGACACCCCAGAATGAGTAATATATTCTCAATTTCATTTCCCATTCTGATGGACACCCCAGAATGAGAAATATATTCTCAATTTCATTTCCCATTCAGATGGACACCCCAGAATGAATAATATATTCTCAATTTCATTTCACATTCAGATGGACACCCCAGAATGAGTAATATATTCTCAATTTCATTTCCCATTCAGATGGACACCCCAGAATGATTAATATATTCTCAATTTCATTTCCATTCAGATGGACACCCCAGAATGGGTAATATATTCTCAATTTCATTTCCCATTCAGATGGACACCCCAGATGAGTAATATATTCTCAATTTCATATCCCATTCAGATGGACACCCCAGAATGAGTAATATATTCTCAATTTCATTTCCCATTCAGATGGACACCGCAGAATGAGTAATATATTCTCAATTTCATTTCCCATTCAGATGGACACCGCAGAATGAGTAATATATTCTCAATTTCATTTCCCATTCAGATGGACACCCCAGATAGGTAATATATTCTCAATTTCATTTCCCATTCAGATGGACACCATAGAATGAGTAATATGTATTCTCAATTTCATTTCCCATTCAGATGGACATCCCAGAATGAAAAATATATTCTCAATTTCATTTCCCATTTCATATTCTCATAGCTTGTAGGTGTAAATGTATAAATCAAACAGACATGCCAACTAGTGTGGTAAAAACGGTAGTACGGTCAACTCCGAAATACAGTATTCGATAATCTTGACCAAAATAATAATAGCCATGCCTCAAAAAGATAAACGGCTGCAGGAATAGACTATTACTGGCATCATTTGACCCAATCCCTGGTTTGTTAAAATGGTTGCCTACATCGTTTTTCTCCCCCACTAATTAGGTGCATGCATATTAATATTTTCATTCACCATCTAACTGCTACACATTACATGCAGCTACATGCTATGTCTTCTGAAGGCATTTATGTATTCATGTGGTGCAAAGGGATCGGCCTACAAGATGGTTTCCGACATCGTTTTGCTCCAACTTTCGGATGGTGCTTGCACATTGATACTTTTCATTAAGGGGGTACTACACCCCTGGCCAATTTTGTGCCTCTTTTTGCATTTTTCTCCAAAATTGTAACACATTTGTGACAAGTAAGATATGTATATTATAAGGGCAAGGACTACAACTACTGTACTGCAAATTCAGCACCTCAAAGCAAGTAGTTATTGATTTATTGATCAAATATTGGTTTTCCCTCATTTTTGACTGCAACTCCACAACTGATGCTGAAATAAAATATCCAGTGCAGTAGTTGTAGTCCTTGCCCCTATAATATACATATCTTACTTGTCCCCAATGCGCTATAACTTTTGAGAAAAATCCAAAAATAGGCACCAAATTGGGCAAGGGTGTAGCATGCTGTCTTCTGAAGGTATAGTAGTTTTCTAGTAGTGCAAAGGGATCGGCCTACATCATTTTACTCTCGACTTTCAGATACTACATGCACATTAATATTTTTCATTAACCATCTACCTGCTACACATGAAATGGCTTCTGAAGATATTTAGTTAAATCAGTGCAAAATAGGCCTACAAGATTGTTTCCCACATGGTTGCTTATCTCTAGATACTTTTCATTAACCATCTAACTGCTACACATGCTATGTCTTCTGAAGGTATAGTAGTTCTCTATTCAAGTGGTGCACAGGGATAGGTCTACAAGATGGTTAAAGGCATTGTTTTCCCTGACTTTCAGATGGTGCTTGCACATTAATATTTTTCATACACATGATATGTCTTCTGAAGGTATTTAGTTAACTATTTAACTCTACTGGTACAAAAGAATAGGCATACAAGATGGTTTCCGACATCGTTTTCCTCTTGACTTTCGGATGGCGCATACACATCGATACTTTTCATTAACCATCTAACCGCTACACATGCTATGCCTTCTGAATGTATCTAGTAGTTCTCTAGTAGTGCAAAGGGATAGGCCGACACGACATCGTTTTCCTCACGACTTTCGGATGGTACATGCACATTAATATTTTTCTTTAACCATCTAACTGCTACACATGCTATGTCATTCAGCAGCGTGCTCGGTGGAAAAGATGGCCTTCTAGGTCGGGATGTTGGGAGGCTTCTCGGGTGCCTACAGCAGATAAAGCTACTGGTCCTGATGGGGTCCCTGCGGGAGTCCTAGTGCAGCGTAGAACTTGCAAGACCACTTAGCCTGCTGTTCGAGCTTTGCTTCTTCAATGGGGACTGCATCTGTCATTGCTGTTTGCGCTGACATCCTTACCATTCTGACCAAAGATTGGTCCAACTCCCTGGACAGAGGCAACGAAGTGCTTCTTGACCTGGATATCAAAGAAGCATTTGACAAGGTCTGGCATAATGGTCTTTGCTCGGAACTCATGGCTAAAGGAGTATCCGGTGGGCTGATCACCTGGATTGGGACTGCCTGACGGATTGTTCCATCAGGGTTGTCTTGTCTGGCCGGTCATCAAGTGCTTCCGCGATCGGTGCATCAGTTCCCCAGGGTCGGTATTGGGCCCATTTTTGTTCTCCGTCTTCATTGATGACCTAGGTGATGAGTGTGAGAACCAGTTCTGCCTCTGCGCAGACGGTTTTGCCTTGTTTTGTGAGATTGCATCTAGAAGCAGCCCTGGAGTCATTGCTGCTAGCCTGAACACAAACCTGGAAGCTCCAGAAGGAATGAGGATCTGGGCAGACAGATGAAAGGTGACCATCGAGTAATTGAAATGAAATGTAAGGCTATGACAATATCAAGAGAGAGGAATCCAGCCAAGCTAGATCTTCTGTTTTATACCATCAAACTGGCTGAGGAGGAGCTGGAGATCCTGGGAGTCACAGTCGACAGCAAGCTGACTTGGACAAACACATTTCTAATGTCTCATCCAGAGCAGGACATAAGCTGGGGAGAGTTGCAAATAAACTTGATGTCAAAGGAAGAGCAACTGTTTACAAGGCTCAAGTTCGCTGTATGGGGGAATGCGCCCCCTGTCTTGGATGAGTGCCAGCACCTCCACTCTATGATTACTAGACTCTATCCAGAGGAAGGCCCTTCGAATAATGGGC
This sequence comes from Amphiura filiformis, assembly GCF_039555335.1. Lineage (NCBI taxonomy): Eukaryota > Metazoa > Echinodermata > Ophiuroidea > Amphilepidida > Amphiuridae > Amphiura > Amphiura filiformis. Next base: position 5,157 of record NW_027305613.1, read on the forward strand.
ATGAGTGAAGAGGAAACAAGTACAGACATGAAAATCACATCTCTCCATCCACGTTGCTGCAGCAACAGTCCTCTACAAGATGCAAGCCATTTGTAGTCAGAAGAGCTACCCACTCCAATTTGTCCATGCCTTGCAAAGCTCTCGCAGTGCCAGTTTCTAGAACCATATCTGTTGGCGGGGCCTTCGTCCACGGTGCGGTTCACGTTTGAAATAGCCTGCCGGGTGGAGTGGTCTGAGACATGTCTGACAACGGCACACCGTCCTTCGGGAGTGGAGTGCATGGGCGTCTTATTTCATGTGTCTGATGCTTTACTGTACCCCTTCACTCTTGTTATTCCTAAGTTGCTGTGAACCAACCATATATAAGTTCATGACCTGTGTAATTCCTCGTGGGTTATTGTTCACTCCAGCATTTTATTTTTAATAAAAAAACAGCTAGGGATGTTACTTTCCGACTTTCACTGGCTAGCTGGGGACGTACACAATTTATACAGAATTTGTATTTATCAATCAACCAGGGACTGGTTTATTTATCACTGATGATATGGGTTGCACTTTCAAATGCATTTTTAGGTTATTTGCAGCACAATGTATTAGAAGTTATGTGGGGATGGTTCCTGGTTACTGGTAGCTCCCTGGTGGTGGTTGGAATGTAAGTATCGTACAAATGTCCAAGTTTGAGGGAGATTACAAACGCATACATGTGTACATGTAGATGCAGCCACACATCCCCTACACACACAGACCCAAGTAACGCGGGGATGGTTCCTGGGAGGTCCCTGGTTGTGGTTGGAATAATGTAAAGTATCATACAAATGTCCCAGTTTAAGGCCGATTACAAACGCAGACGTACTTGTAAACACCGGCAACTCGGGACATACACGTGTCTGAGAAAACACCATACAAGCGGGGACACACACATTATTATTTTTAAACCTGGCCACAGTTTGGGAAACCACCATGCATTTGAACCAGGGACCGTCATATACCGGGTAACTGTGGACTCATGTTTATACATTTTAGCATGCAATTTGGGCCAACCAGGCACGTCCTGGCAAATGGGTTGTCCACAATCCCTGTGGGTCCGCATTTCAATGGTGGGTTTTCATGTGTATGTCCCCGGTTGGGAGTGGTTACAAACGCCCGGCATCATCACTACATGCACACCTACATACGACATTAAATTTGTGCAAATCTGTACATTTCCTATAAGGCCTAATGGAAGAAAAAATATTTGTGTGTATGAAAATCAACTGCACTTGCAAAATTTAATATCATGTATGCAAACATTTCATACTTTACAGTAGTCTCTTCCTGAACTACTTCAGACAAGACAAACAAAATCAGAATCACATATTCTTTATATAAACTACTTCTCTGCAAGTATGTGCATGTTCACATAAAATAGCTGCCTTATAGACATTTGACAATTTATGCATTACAATATTATACAATTATTATTACAATATTATACACACATCATTATACATCAATGTCAAAGAGTGATTCGTTTCTTTGTTAATACATTGAGGGTTTAGTGCAAGAAAACCCTACCTGCAATAGTTGCCTTTATAGACATTTGCCAATTTCTGGATTACAATATATTATACACGATACATGAGTTTGGCAGAATGTCAAATAGCGATTCATTTCTTTGTTAATACATTGAGGATCTAGTACAAGAAAACCCTAGCTGCAATAGCTGCCTTATAGACATTTACTAATTTCTGCATTACAATATTATCCACACATACATCATTATGAGTTTGTCAGAATGTCAAATAGTGATATATCTCTTTGTTAATTTCACGTTACGCATGAATTCTCTTAAAATAACGAACAGGAGATAAGCCGAGAGAGAGTCTGAGTGAGGGCAGCAATTAAGACAATTAATGCGTAAAATGAATTTAACAGCTAAACAAAGAGATGAAAATTGATATTCAGCATTCTGTCAAATTCATAACGTCATAATATGACACTGTGTATACTTTCAGTCATCTGGGATTTGATCAATTAGTAGATAATTAAATCTGGTCAACCAGAAAACTCACTTTTGGTCAGATGGAATCACCGACGTTTCGGCCAAAACCTTTGGCCTTCAGCTGGGTGGATGATTTAGGGTCATCCGAGGTCAATCGATGAGGAAGTTGCCTGATGAAGCAGTGTGGGTACGAGCCGAACAACCGTCACTCAACAGGAGCGGGGGCGTTAGAGTGAATCTGTCACATGGTTGGGATCGGGTCATCAAGCAAAAGGTTTTTGGCCGAAACGTTGGTGATTCCATCTGACCAAAAGTGAGTTTTTCTGGTTGACCAGATTTAATTATTTACTAATTAATAAGTCATAATATGACACCTGGCAGCTATTACAGATAGGCCCTTCCTGTACTAACCCCCTTGACATGTAGAACAGTTACATTTAGTTATGATGTGAATATGGATGCAATGTGGGGATGATGTCAAACTCATAACGTCATAATATGACACCTGGCAGCTATTACAGATAGGGCTTCCTGTACTAACCCCTTGACATGTAGTACAGTTACATTTAGTTATGATGTGAATATGGATGCAATGTGGGCATGATGTCAAACTCATAACGTCATAATATGACACCTGGCAGCTATTACAGATAGGCCTTCCTGTACTAACTCCTTGACACATAGAACAGTTACATTTAGTTATAATGTGAATATGGATGCAATGTGGGGATGATGTCAAACTCATAACGTCATAATATGACACCTGGCAGCTATTACAGATAGGGCTTCCTGTACTAACCCCCTTGACATGTAGTACAGTTACATTTAGTTATGATGTGAATATGGATGCAATGTGGGCATGATGTCAAACTCATAACGTCATAATATGACACCTGGCAGCTATTACAGATAGGCCTTCCTGTACTAACTCCTTGACACATAGAACAGTTACATTTAGTTATAATGTGAATATGGATGCAATGTGGGGATGATGTCAAACTCATAACATCATAATATGACAACTGGCAGCTATTACAGATAGGCCTTCCTGCACTAATCCCTTGACATGTAGAACAGTTACATTTAGTTATGATGTGAATATGGATGCAATGTGGGGATGATATCAAACTCATAACGTCATAATATGACACCTGGCAGCTATTACAGAGTACATTACAAAGTACATCATTATACATACGACATCAAATATTATACATTTTTGACAAAATATACAAATTAAAGGCCTATTCAGTGATCCCAGCGAAAGTGTAAAAAATGACAATTGTATATAAATCACTTAAAGTGAAGAATAAGTCATAAATTTTTTTTTTATTTTTGAAATGAAAAAAATCGCAGTATTGACAAAGTTGAAGCCGCATTCAAATACATATGTGGTGAATTATTTTAAGTAGAAAAATTACAGATTCATGTAAATTGTCTTACACACAGCGTTCAGCTTAAACCACTGGCTATGTTAGCTTAGAAAGGTGCTAAAATCTGAATTTTTGATGATTTTTATGATCCTCTGGATCAGCAAATCACTGAATAGGCCTTTAAATAAAATAGGAGCAACCAATTTGAAATAGAACCAAAAAAAGGTAAATAGAATGAATCAAAAATACAAGATACATGCTGTGAGATTCCAAGGTCATCGCACTTTTAGCCATGGTGCAGCATCAGAGACGTGATGAGTGGGTGTGGGATGGCTTCCCCCTAATTCCCCCCTGGACTTTTGTAGCATCAGCAAATCACTACACATTTACCAGGAAACATTTTTAAAGTGGACAGTTTTATGACCTCTAATTATAAACCCCACATATTTGGGACCCCTTTTCTAAAGAAAGCAATCTGAAATGCGGGGGGTTGACAATGAATGTTAACGTGGACTTTCTTGGGTGGCCTGAGAGGTTCTCCCCATAAAGACTGGAAAATCTTGCAAAATTCTATCTGTGAATTAACAATGCAAGAAAGTATGTGTCCACAATAGTTTAATTTTTTTTCTTCATACAAAGTCCTTATACAAAGTACATACTATAATATAAACACAGCCAAATTAAAAAGTTGCCACTAGTTCCATCCCCATCTATTCAGAGTCTGATAAGTTTATGGCAAAATTATAATTTATATAATAATTTTCTATACGCTTTCCTTTGAAAGTGTATAAAAAATTACTATTTAAATTATTTTGCCATAAACTCATCAGACTCTGATTAAATGGGGATGGAACTAGTGGTGACTTTTTAATTTGGCTGTGTTTATATATACAACATAACATAGATATTAAAAATTAAAGATAATAGGATCAAGCAAAAATACAAGATACATGAGAGATTGCAAAGATCATGATGATCACACTTGTAGCCATGGTGCAGAATCAGAGTTGTAATGGATGGGTGTGGGATGGCACCCCCCCCCCCCCTCATTTACCCCCCCCCCCAACTTATAATTATTACATCAGCTACCGGTAATCCCTACACATTAATACATGAAAACATTTGGATAAAATTATGACTCCGAAATATTTGAGACCCCTCTTCCAAAGAAAATGACAGCCCCCTTACACCACAAAATATTGTGCTTGTCATATATCCACATGTAATAATACATGCAAGAAACAGAGAATTAACATGGAAGAATTATAATAGAGATGTGTCTGAAATTCTACTATTGAAGGGAGATTGGCATAAAATACTGCTGTAAAAGTTAATTATTGAACCTATAAATTATGGCAATATTTAGCCAAAATTAAGCTGAAATTTTATAGCCCCCTATTATTGCATTGATTTTTTTATTCCCCTTTTTGTGATTTAAAACATTTCACCCCCCCCCCCCCATTTTCCAACCACCAACAAGACATTTAGAAAACTTATAATATTCTGCCCCCCTATTATTGCATTTGGATTTTTATTCCCTTTTGGGATAGGCCTATAAAACACTTTACCCCTCCCCCCCCCCAGATTTTCCAACCACCAACAAGGTATTTATAAACACTCATAAGATACTGCCATCCCCTTTAAAACCATAAAATGTCATGCTGATATGCAAATTAACTGGCCTATTGTAATTTATAAATCTTCACATTCCTATCATCCCATTCCCCAACAGCTAAAAATCCTTCTGATGTCACTGATAACCTCCTGAAACCCACCGCCCCTAAACCGTCAATGATACAACCAGAGTTGATATACTCTGGCTTGCCTGCTCCTCCCCATGTGTATTTGTACACACAACCCTTCCCACCCTTCCAACCCTGATAACAAGCAGCATACACCTGCCTATCCTTCCCAAATGAAACACTCCTGAATTCACACCCATCAGGCCTCTTTATTGTACACATCTCCTTACAATCCTTCCTGTCCACACCCACTGACCACACTACCATCTTGTCACCACACATTACCACCATAGAGTCTGCACTCATGGTGATATCATATGGGCAGACATCCAACTCTACATGGAATTGGTGTGATAAATCTGCCAATTTGCACACTATATATGAATTGGGATTACACATTCCAATAACAGCAACACTAGCATTGGCTGCTATACACTGTGGGTATTTACTCTCACTTCTAATCTTGTATTTGTGGTTGTGTTTACTTGATTCCTTACATGGCATTAGATAAATATAAGGAATGCCATTACATATCACCAGCATATCATTTGGTAGTGACTTTCTGATGGCTACACCCATGATGGCCTTCCTTTCCCACTCATCAGATAGTAAAGTGTATACCAGCTTAGATGTGTCTTCACCCACCTGGTACACCTGTACACGTCCCGGATAACCCAGACACACCCCCAGGTGGCTGTCACCCACCATATGACATGCACATACAAGGCCAGCTGCAGGGTCTACTGTGTGCCGGTATCGCCATGTCATATCTGTATAGGAAAACACATAAATACATGCATTATTTCACATTGATATTTGTATTAAATCATGAAATATGTCAACTATATATTTTATTATAATACTCCTAAATGATTTTAACAATGAAATCATAATTATTATAATTATAATAACATAATAATAATAATAAAAACAATGAAATAATGATAAAAACAATGAGTTTTACTAGTAATCACCCTGCCGTCCCCTTTGATTTTATCAGTGCATAGTATATATAGGAATGCAATAACATATTCAATGTAATTCATGAATTAAAAATATAATAACAATAACATCAACAACAACAATAACATCATTATTAACAATAACAACTATAATGACAACAACAATTGCAGCAGCAACAACAACAACAACAACAACAACAACAACAACAACAACAACAACAACAACAACATTTTTTTAATTGTAAAGATGATATAATGCACTGTTGTCTTGCAAAAATGGCACTTTATAAATGCTCAATTGCATGTAGAACACAGTGACACTAACACCAACAATGTAAATAACAACAACAATAGCAACAACAACAAGTATATTTTTTGATTCCAAGGATGATGAGCTGATCATTTGATGTATTGCACTGTGGTCTTGTAAAAATGGCACAACAATAATATTTTTTATTATAAGGATGATGGGCTAATCATTTGTTGTAATGTGCAGTGGTCTTTTAGAAATGGCACTTTATAAATACTCATTGCAAGGAGTGGTAACTTGGTGAGTTAAAGAAAAGGTGAGTTAAAAGGCGAGTTACCCCTACAGAGATTAGGTTTTTTTGTCAATTACCCCCATGAAGTAAGCTAAAAGCAAGTTATTACAAAGCCATAAAGTCCCACAGGCGAGTTATGGCAACACCATCAAGTCCCTCCGGCGAGTTATGGCAACACCATCAAGTCCAGGACAAAGCCATTTAAAGTCCCAACGACGAGTTACGACAACACCAATACGTCCCAACGACAAGTTATGACAAAACCATCAAGTCCTGCGAGTTACAGCAATGCTGTCAAGTCCCGCCAGCGAGTTACGACAAATTCCCTCCGGGGAGTGGTAACTAGGCGAGTTAAAAAAAGGAGAGTTAGGCGAATTACCCCCACAGAGATTAGGTTTTTGTTAACTACTCCAGGCATGAGAATGATCATCCATGAAAAGTTCTTGAAAAAAAGCCTGAAATTGGGCTAAAAAGGCCAAAAAATGGGCTGAAATGAAAAGAAAAACAAAAAAGCCTCAATTCAGGTTTAAACTTGAAAATTATTATGCCTGCTACCCCAACAAAATAAGCTAAAGGCGAGTTACGACCGGGGTTACGACAAAGACATCTGGAAAACCCATTGAGTCCCACCAGCAAGTTATGACAAAGCCATCAAGTCCCACCGGCAAGTTACGACAAAGCCATCAAGTCCCACCGGCGAGTTACGACAAAGCCATCAAGTCCCATCGGCGAGTTACGACAACAGCAACACCATTACATCATGTGAGCAAATTGGGGACAGGTAAATGGCAACTTGCCATAAATCTTAACTCGCCAATGGGACTTGTCATAACTCGTCAGTGGGACTTGCCGTAAACCTTAACTCGCCGGTGGGACTTGTCACAACTTGCCGGCGGGACTTGCTGTAAAAATCTTAACTTGCCGGCAAGACTTGCATATTCTCAGCAGGGGTCAATCTTTAACTCGCTATTCTAACTCGCTTTTCATCTAACTCCTCCATTTCTAACTTACCATTTATCTGTCCCCAACTTTTCCATATTAAACTTTTCAAAATAACACCCTTAGTACATTTTTAGGGGGTTCAGTCCACTTTTTAGATGCAAGTGATGGGAGGGGGGTGCATGGCACATCCCCTGAGTCTACATAGAGGTCCACAATTCCTGGGGTAAATATTGCAATTCATAACCTCATCTTCATCTCATTGTACATGTATCTATGCATGCCAGACACTGCCCCCCAGGCAGAGCCGGACATGACTCCCAGCAACATCACCACTCCCTGCAAGGTCCCCAGCCCGCACCCTTGCTCCAACAGAGGGCATTCCAACAGGTACCCCACGGCCTGTGGCCCAGTGCCACAAACATAGGTCATCTTTGGAGTTTTCCCTGAGAGCCACTCCACACTGGCAGCAATATTTTTCCTTAGTTAACATTTGCATTGCATACATCATGTACGTATTTAAGTATATGACGTTAGATTCCACGGTGATCAGTTTATAACACAAGTTTATTGCTATTATTATGTCCTCTTACTTAACAAAAAGAAAAGAAATTAATTAGGGTTCGAACCAACATCCTATGGATCCATAGTCCAGAGACTATACCACTGTGCAACGAGTCGTTCTGCCAGAAAGGCGTATGATAATCATACTTTATACTGATTAATATTATATGTGAAGAAGGAAACGGGAACCCACTTCACTATTTTTCCCAAGACAACCTAAATGATGAAGTCTTCTAAGAGTGGGGCAGTCACCAGCCCAGCAAATCAAGGTGATACCTCTGGCCCTGGAAGGGAAAGGAACGGGCAACAAACATGTACCTTTGGAAGGTCTTGTAATGACGCTTCACAGGCTGATGAAAGGGCTGGAACAAAGGACAAAATCTTAAACTTACGGCATAATAATCGTTTTGGCACATGAAATGTGAGAAGTATGACAGATGATAGCAAACTGCACATTATAGAAAGAGAAATGGGGAGATGTAATATTCCGATCTGTGGATTAGCAGAAGTCAGGTGGACTGGCAGATCATTTCTCTCTTGATGATGGACATACTGTATATTATTCTGGCTCAGATAGACTAAAGAGGAATGGAGTAGGTTTCATTCTATCAAGAGAAACAGCAAAATGTGTCCTCGGCTACAATCCAATCAGTGACAGACTGATAACCATCCGTCTCCAAGCAAGACCTGTCAACATCTCAGTAGTTCAGGCATATGCTCCAACCTCGACAGCAGATGATGAGACAATTGATTCCTTCTTCCATAACTCCAAGAAACCATCAACAAAATTCCTAATAGAGATATTACCATCATCATGGGGGATTTCAATGCTAAAGTTGGAAATGACCTGGTTAACAATGTTAACCAGGTCATGCCATTGGAAAGTTTGGACTGGGCAAAGCTAATGAGAGAGGGGAAAGACTAGCTGATTTCTGCAACGAAAATGAGCTGATCGTAACAAATACGCTATTCCAACAGCATCCTAGACGGCTTTACACCTGGATATCTCCAGATGGGAGGACCAGAAATCAGATAGATTACATCTTAATCAAACGAAGATGGAGGTAGAGTGTGAAGGTAGCAAAAACATACCCAGGAGCAGATTGTGGCTCAGATCACCAGCTTCTGGTTGCTGAAATTCGATCAAAGCTTAAGTCAGTCAAACAGGACACTCCTCCACGTAGATATGATGTTAATCGTATTAATGAACAGTATCGAGTGGTAGTCGGGAACTCTTTTCAGATACTCCTTGAACAGGAAGAAGAGTGGACACCTAATGAATTATGGGAACAAGAAGCAAGAAGGCAATCTCTACAGCAGCACAGAACAACTTGCCGAAACCAAAGAAAACCCGATCACCATGGATATAAGAGGAAGTGGGTACAATGGCAGACGAAAGACGACAGGTGAAAGCAAGAGGCATACTAACGGAGAAGGACAAAAGGCAGTATAAAGACCTAAGCAGGAGAATTCAACGAGAACCAGACAAGATAAACAGGATTTTCTTGAAAGGAAATGCAAAGAGGTTGAATCACATTCTTCTACCAACCACTCCAGGGATCTCTTTAGAGCAGTGAAAGAAATCACAGGGAAGAAAACACCAAAGTTGGATGTAATCAAAGATGAAGATGGTGAAATTCTAACTGAGAGTGATCAAATCAAACAGAGGTGGCAACAGTACTGTCAAGGGCTGTATGCAAGTAAAGATGGTTTAGGAGGTGCAACAGAACCAATTGAGGTTGATGAAAATGAACCTGACATACTGAGATCAGAAGTGGTGATGGCAATGAAGAAAATGAGGACAGGTAAAGCACCAGGATATGATGATATCCCAGCAGAGTTGATCAAAGACACCGGAGATGAAGGAGTGGATGTGATGCACAAATTATGCAATCTTCTATGGAAAGACAACAGCTGGCCGATAGACTGGACCAGATCAATATTCCTACCACTCCCCAAAAAGGGCTACACAAGAGAATGCAAAAACAACAGGACCATCTCTCTAATCTCCCATGCAAGTAAGATCATGCTGTACATTACGGTTGAGAGGATCAAACAGCACATGCGTCGTGAGATTCCCCCAGAGCAGGCCGGTTTTGTGGAAGGCAGAGGCACAAGAGACCAAATAGCAAACATCAGAAATATTACAGAGAAAGCTATTGAATTCAACCGTCCAGTCTACATGTGCTTCATCGACTATTCAAAAGCATTTGATACTGTTCAACATCAAAAACTGTGGGACACCTTAGTATCAATGGGCTTCCCAAAACATGTGGTAGAACTGCTTAGGACACTCTATGACGATCAGGAATCAATTGTTAGAACAACATGTGGTGACAGGTACCTGGTTCATTAAAATCGAGCAAGGGGTGAGACAAGGATGCATTTTGTCTCCTCATCTGTTTAATGCATATGCAGAGTATATTATGCGAATGGCCCTTGAGAGTTGCAGCATTGGAATATCTGTAGGAGGCAGAACCATCAACAACTTACGGTGTGCAGACGACACTACCCGACTATCAGACAGTGCTTGTGAACTTGAGGAGCTGATTGAAAGAGTGAGAACGGAGAGTGAAAACTTTGGCCTTTTTCTAAATGTAAGCAAAACCAAGGTGATGATCATCAACCAACAAGAAGAGAACACCACTATTCATGCAGGAAACCAAGCAATTGAGGTTATCAAACAGTTCAACTTCCTTGGATCCATGATTTCAAACCAAGGCGGATGCTCTACTGAGATCAGACGTCGCATAGCAATGGCAAAAACATCAATGTGCACCATGCACAAGTTATGGAAGGACAGAAGCATCAGCAAGTCAACAAAGATTAGACTTGTCTCCTCTTTGATTTTCCCGATCGCAACATATGCGTGTGAAACATGGGTGATCAATGCGGCAGATCAAAGAAGGATTGAAGCGTTTGAGATGTGGTGCTGGAGAAAACTTCTATGCATCCCATGGACCGCCAAAAGGACAAATGAGAGTGTTCTGCATGAAATAGGAGAGAAAGTCTCACTCATCAACTCAGTGAGGAAACAGAAGTTACAGTATTTTGGACATGTTGCCAGGCGAGAAGGAGTCAATCTAGAGAAAGTGATAATGTTCGGAAAAGTTGAGGGAAAAGAAGCAGAGGAAGACAGAGACTCAGGTGGACAGATGGAATTGTTTCGTTAACCAAAATGTCAATTTACAGCTGTTACACCAAAGCACAAGATCGACATGAGTGGAGAAACTTCATCAGAAAGGTCACGAATACTCAGATATGAGTAGATCGACGACGACGACGATGACTACATGTATATATATTGATATTACCAATGAATACATAATTATACAAGAAGGGTTGTGGGGGACACCACGTATACAATTATTGTTTTAAACAGGTTCCCTATTCAAATGTTAACTATGGTAAAATAATTCGCACACTGTCCAACACCAGCACCCAGCCCCGATGAGGCACCCACATCCAGCCCAGCCCAAGTTGGCACCAGTGGCAAGACTATCCCAAAAGAAACCATTTGATGCACCATTTCCACCCTTTTAGTGGTTTTTATTTATTTTCCAACCACATATTTTTATGGATTTCATCCCCCTTTGCCTAGCCATGGCCTGGGTGCAGGAGGCGGCATTATAAGCAGGCTTGCTGGAGCAGGGTGGGGCGCTGGCCCGGATGCTCTGCTATTGGCTGCCTTGACCGTGTGCTGCTCATCTGTCGAGTGCGTGTCTGGTTAGAGGGATAGGGCCGTACTGGGAGGGTCAGTCCAGCCATCGGCCCTGCCTGCTGCCTTGCTGTGTGTCTTGGGCAGACATCAACTGGCAGCCATGCAGTGTGGTGTGGCGCCGCTGGGGGGTACATCAGACCACAGATGGGTGACGTACGTCCTCTGTTTGGCCATGGACCAGCAAGGAGTCAGTTGGGGCCTGGGAAGGGCTTCTTCAATGAGGTTGGGCTGGGTGCTAAGGCTAGGGATGCCGGGGTTGCCTTGTGGGATGAGGGATTGGCCGGTCTTCCATCAACAACTTCTATGGCCATGGGTGCCAGGGAATGTTTCTAAATTCTGTATCTAGAAAGCCAACGGGCCCCCTAAACCTGCATACTTGTGTATTGCATATTCAATGCACATTAAAACAGCGAATGGAAGATGCACTTTCAATAATCTTTTGCAAAAATATGTTCCTTCTACTAGTATTTTCAAGAAGTAAATTTGTAAGGGACACACCATTTAAATCAGGGGGGTGGGGGCATGGGAGTTTGGGTCAGGCAGAATTTGTGTTTTTTTTTACAATTTTACTGCATACATTTATACAGAGTTGGAGTTATTTTGACTCATCACTGAGGCAATTTTTGGTCTCACTAGAGGGCAAAGTTTTTTTTCTTAAAAAAACTCCCATGCCCCCCTGGAAATCAAATGGTGCGCCACTAATGAATGACAATGATAACTTTGAACCATCTGTTTTACAGTCACTACGTGATATCATTAGGGTTTTTGTTGAGCCTCAGTATTTTTCTTCGGAAGCTCCGGGGGAAGCTCACGCTTACCAGGTAAATTACCTCAGCCCAAAACAAACCCATACAGATAGCATGCAGTTATTATTGTTTACAAATACCCAAGAAGAGCCAAAGTAAAAAAATACCAAATAAGATATCATGTTAAACTATTCAAAATAATTAGTCCATTTATAGACAGTTAAGTCCACTTATTGAATGTAAGCAATTGGGGGGTCCACATTTTGGAAATTACAGACTCGCCCCCCCCCCCCACGTTTCATGCCACTTTTGAATCACAGAAATAGGGGAGGAGAATCTGCATGACTCCATAGGCCTACCACCCTGTATAATGAGCCAGGGACTATATTGTAGATGAAATATGAAGTATTTTACTGTCTCAGTACCCAAGCAAGCAACACATGGGCACAGACTGAAAGGAGGGATCACACAATGATTCGGTGACACAGTTTTGACCTCTACCAGTAGCATAGATTTCTTTTTGACAAAAGGGATGGAGGTCACCTTGGGGAGGTCAGTGGGGAAGGCTCATGCCATAAAATTTATCGATGCACCTATAAATCCTTCCCCCTGGCAAAGTCTCCCAGCTGATCTGCTCCCATGAATCAATCAAATTGCACACAGAGGGCACAAAGTTGTCTACACGCAGTGTACAAATTAAGTGGTCATCTGGTCATCCTGAAGCCCAGGGCGGATGACCAGAAATTCACTGCAGGTTATCCGTCCGATGCCCATACTTTAGAAACAAATTCTTTAAATATTTTCCCTTTTGGAGTGTTACTTAACCTAGACCTAATTGCTAGGATCATTCATGTTCAATTTTAACAAACTGTGTTTTTAATATTCAAAGTTCTAAATTAACTTTAAAAAAATTAAAATTTTAAAGTTAAAATAATATACGGATGACCAACAATTTTGGCGGACGACCAGATTTCATGACCTGATTTTTATATATAATAAATTACTGAAACTGGCAAATTGGCGAGGCAAAAAACTTTTACGGTTTACATTATTTCGGAAAACAGACTTATGCGATGCGAAGAACAAGGTTGTGTGCACTTCAATAAAATGTAGAATTTTGTTTTTGTTTATGTTAAAGGAGTGTTTAAGTGATCCTAGCATCCTCTTTTTATGACATTTTTCAGTACATATCCACGAAAAAAGCCTATTTCCAAAATTTCAGTTGATTCCGATTTTGCGTTTGCGAGTTATGTATGATTATGTGTATTACACTGCTCCATAGACAATGCGTTGTAATTTCGTTCTGGTGCACCAGAACGAAATTCAAATTTCACGATATCTTTGCAAAACGAATTAATCTGCAAGAAATATTTTGTACATAAACATTATGTAGCCAGAGGTTTCCAGTGATATAAAAATCTCAATTTTTTGAGAAAAGTGGGGGATGAGGCTGTGGATCACGAAATGTCCCTTTAAGGGGGTCAAATTAAAGGGGGGTAACCCTCCCGAAGACCAGATCTAACTCCAGTCTATTTATACCGTGTGCGGGGATCCCAAGGACAATCCTGCAGCAGATCTTACGAACAAAATCGATATGGACCCAGAATTAATCAATAGTGACAACAATAGATATCCCTTTTCGTTTTTCGCTAGCCAAATTGGTATAAATAATGTACCATTTCCGGAGGATGGCACTTCTTCACTTCTCAGCAAAGATGAAGGTCTTCATTAATGGTGTTCTGGTCGTTGGCATGCCCCATTATGGTAGCAATTCACTAACTGTGGATGCAAAGTACACCTTGCAACGTGATCGGTGCAACAGGCGAGACGTCAATGCAGTAGCGGTAATTGATAGTGAAGGGAAGAAGAGAGCTAGCTTGAAACGAGATGCTGCGAAGCTGTTGTCGGAAATAATGGATAATCGTGAATTCTCCATCAACCAAGATGTTGGAATTCTGCTCAAGCCGAAGTCCAGCACATTTTTCCACTCTCGAAGGTCTGGTACTGCTCAACGCTGCAATATTGGCTTTTTCTGTAGAAGCGAAGACGAAGATGGTTTGAGGCGCATTCTTTCCCAGGATCGTTTCGATTATCGCTTTGCATAATCGAAAGGGAAGAAAACAAACGAAAAAGCCCCTTCTCTTCTTTTAAACCGCCCAATACACGTGAATAAAAATGAAAAAAAAAACAAAACAAAAAAAACAGCCCTTTTAAGGGCTACATATCTAAAAAAGAGATAATGATTATGTTTGTCATACTGTCGTTTGTACATAATAATTGTAACTAATAAATGAATAAATTAGCACGGTAAATATTTCACAGAAGTTCACGTCACATGCAGGTTGCAAGTTTCTTGATTATAACTTGAAAAAATAAATAGTGGCCGAACTTGCTGTACGTTGCTTATCACGCACTTTTCCATGCAGGTTTATCAAGACGATCCCATAACAAACAATTAACATACAATAATTGACCATTCATGAAAGTGGGTTGCGGGACTTATCATATCAGGAGCACATGATTTGATTGATTTCAGCCCGTGTACATGCATGTATCATGCAGGTAAACAAGTGCATCTAGTGACTAGTGCATCGCAACAAAAAAGATTTAGTTTATATCCTATAAAATTTAGGCATGGGGCCCTATATTTATGATAAATTGGCCTATTGACTGCTAGGCCTTGGGGGGGGCAGGGTACCCGCTATTCGTGGTCCGGGCGGACCTCGACGCATGAAAAAAGTAGGCCTACCCTTTCCCATCGATTTCTTCTCGGTGATGAGTCACCGATGACAGCATGTTTTGAGTCCGGGGGGAATTAGATGAAATGCCACCAATTTGTTGCAGGCCTACAAACAGTCTTAGGGCATAATCATGCGAATTTAACTTGAGAAAAGCGGGGAGAAAAGTAAACAGACTAATTTCACTATAATTTTATAGCTAGGCCTACCACTACCAGTATTTGATTTTTCGTTTTGAACCTCCAATAGATCATTATCGAACCCCAACGGTTTTAGCTTGTATTTATATTATTTATTAACATAGGCCTATTTGTTTGTGATATTTCAAGCGTTTTAAAATGTCAAAATAATCCCATTCCGTTCACGAGAATGCACGGCGACCACCACCTGTTGCAGAAGATGGTGATTGTCGGTGCTCCCGTTAAAACGGGAACTAATATAATGGCAGCCTCCATCAAGTTACATAAAATCATGTAACACGCGAAAGTGTGTGTAGGATTTGTGTTTTAAAACCTCGTTTTCAGATTGTTTAAGGAGATATATGCAACATTTTTGCCCATTAAACTCCTGATATGGCTCCAAAAATGTACAAACAGGTCAATATAAATGAATATTCAGGTGCAAAAGGTACTCAAAAAGGTAAGCTTAACTTAACATGTTAATTAATTTGTATGTTATTTGATCATCATCATCATGGATTGATGTTTATACTGTGAGCGTTAGCATGTTCAGATGTTAGTTTTATTATACTTCTTACTAGTGCCGTCGTCGACATGCCTTATGTCGACATAATGTCGACATCGGCATGTATCCCGACGGCCGACATGACATGTCGACATCAAAAAAAAATTCTTAAAAAAATGCCAATTTTTTTTTTTACAAAGTTGGGATGAATTTTTATATTTTGATTAATACCTTTCAGGGACACATTGAATTAGTATGCATTGCTAGCTGCTCAATAGAAGCAAAAGTAATTTAAAAAAAATTTTTTTTGAAAGAATAGCAGTATTTCTCTGGTTTCCATCCTTGGGCGTATACCTTGCTTTATCTGGCCAAAAATATATATTTTTTTTGGGAATTTGTTTTTTATGTCGACGTCGGTATACAAATTATGTCGACAGAAAAAAATGGTGCCAACGACAGCACTACATTCATAGCCTGTACTGTACATGTCATGAACGGCAATGGCAATCAACATGATTGAGGGCTTGATCACCGGGCTTGATCATGATCCCAATGACATGTTCTAAGCTAGACTAGATGATGCAGTGATGTCAAATTTGAATTCACCTGGCATACCTACAGTTTGCTTCTCATTTTAAATCCATTATTTTCAGAAATCAAACTTTCACTATATTAGACCTTCATTCAATAATTATATTGGAATTTATATAAGATTAAAAATAACTGCTACATACAAGAAGATGAATAAAAATTATTTACAGATATAAATTAATTTTGAATCTAGGAAAAAATGTGATTTGTGGATGAGGTGCCGATATGATGATGACATGATTATGATGATTAGCCAATCAGAACCCCGCTTCGGTATTTACGCCATACATTTAAACATCGCCAAATCAGCAGACTGCTGGAGAACCTTCTTGAAAACTATTGTAAAAACATGCAAAACTGTTTTGGCAAAAATCCAAAACAATGTGTATTATTCAAAAACCTTACAGTGTCTAGAGATTTATGTGCAAAACTTGCAGTTCAGGTGGTGTATGCAGGATTTCCAAATTTTGCACCCAAAACAGTTCTTAACTTCTTGTATGTAGCAGTAATTTAAATCTATAAAATGTTATTTTTTAATCAAATTGAAATTGAATTAAATAAAGATTCAAAAATTGCTCTTAATCCAGAAAATGATGCAGAATTCAGAAACCTAAAATACACAAAGTATCGTACTGTAACATGTTCTTTGGGTCATAAAAGTAAAATTTACTGCTCGGATTGCGTGCCCTGGGTTGCGTGTCTGTTGGACCTTACTTTTTTCGCAAGGTGTCTGAATTTTGCACCCAAGACCGGTCCCCTGCAAAAGGTGCATAATTTGACAACCTTGCATGAAGTGTACTGTAGGCATGCTTTGCAATTTTGCACCCAAGACCGGTCCCCTGCAAAAGGTGCATAATTTGACAACCTTGCATGAAGTGTACTGTAGGCATGCTTTGCACATGCTATTTGGGCACCGATCATGATTGGGGGTACCGTGTAAGACACACCTGCCAACTACTCAGATTTTAGCAAAGACACTCCCGATTTCCAGTTTTAAACCCCCCAAAATCAGAGTACTCTGATTTTCTGATTTAAAAAAAAAATTATATTTTTTTCAAAGAGGTTAGTTCCATTGACCACATTGTGTCAGCCGTCCATAACTAATTTTTTTGTTGGATAACATACAATCGCACCCAAAACAAAGCAATTGTGGCCGTGAATACCGTGATCGCGTTTTAGCCTCGGTTTTCAATGTTGAATGTTGGCAGGTATGGTATATTTTCTTAATTTTGCAATCGATTGGGTGGGGGGGGGGGGGGTGGCAGCCCTATGATGCTACGCCACTGTTTGGGCTACCAAACTTGAAATTAAGTTTGTGGGACTTTTATTTAGTTTGCAATGTATTCAAATTATGCACTTTAAATACCCAAAATTGATTAATGCAAAATTCTGAAACCATGGGTGCTGAATCATCCTGGGAAGCCATCAAGATGATGGAAGGCAGCAATGTGTAACATAAATTATATCCTGGCTTTTGAAATTGATACTGAAAAATTGTAATACTCCTATCTGTTGGGTTTTGTTTTCAGGTCGTGATGGGGAAGGACAAAAGGGGTGTAGAGCGGGGAGCGTGTCAAAGTTGTGACTGTGATGAGTATGAAATTGTTGAGAAGCATCACATGCTGTGTGATTATTGTGGTCATCCACCAATAGAACACGAGAAGATAAGTTCGGCGATGTCACCACCTAAGCGTAGCAGATTAGATCAAGAAGAAGAGCAAAGTGTAGATCCACCGATGGAAAGCAAGAAGATAAGTTTGGTGATGTCACCACCTAAGCGTAGCAGGTCAGAACAAGAAGAGCAAAGTGTAGATCCACCGATGGAACACGAGAAGATAAGTTCGGTGATGTCGCCACCTAAGCGTAGCAGATTAGAGCAAGAAGAGCAGCAAAGTCCCACAGGAGTCCCAGAGACCAGTAACACTCAACGTGTGGATGTAGAATGTGTGGATATAGATGGGGATGTGGTATGTGTTTATGACGCTGGTATTGATCATGACATTCCAGATGCAACAGACAACCAACCCAAAGTAGCAACAGTTGATATAACCCAAGCTAAACTGAAGACACAGCTCGCACAAATCACAAAGGAGGCAACATTGTACCAGGATGGAGAGAAGAAGTTCATGGTCATCTGCAACACTTGCAATATGAAACTCGAAATTGGAGCAAGCAACAAGTTTTCAAACGTGAAGCGGCATGTGAACAGCGCAGCACACCAAAGTAACGCAATGAAAGACTTGGGAAGTAGTCCTGAAGACAGGGCATTTCAAAGACTGGACAAAACATACCCAGGCATCTTTAAGCAGAACGGGAAGGAGGCAGTTTGTATCGTCTGCAAGGATATGCTGGCACTTTCCCTGAATAGCCACTGCTTTCTTGGCAACGCCAAACGACACGTGGATAGTAATAGACACATGACAGCCAGCAAGAAGACCATCAAGTGCAAGAAGATATCATCCTTCTTCACTGCTTCTCCATCAACCCCTGCATCATCTAGCTCAAACCAATCTGATGCCCGCCAAATTTGATATGGATTTTATAAACAGAACTACACATATACTGAAAAGGGGGGTTCAACAACTTTAGTTTGTACACTATTGTTAGATGACGTTTTGCCTGGCCAAGATGACAAAGTGACATCATGGTTTCCGGAACCTTATGCATCATATACCATTTGCACTGATGATGGCATGAAAACTATCAAAGGAACTTTTAGGAGTGCCAAATGTAAGCATCTTGGATTCTTTTCTGATAACATGTGTGAGGACTGTGCGGGCATCCCAAAACTACAATCATTCAGAAAGCGGGCTCTCCTTCGCCACAGAACAACAGACAATGATGGCAATAGAGACATATCCACAATAAGAAATGATATGCTGACGAATCATGAACGTAGCTCGAAACTAGCCCAACAAAGGAGAGAAATCGACAAAAAAACATCGCAAATATTCTTCCTAACGAGTAAGGTTGCGCGGACACAGATCAAATGTCGCACATATAAGGAGAGAGTGGTGGAATTTTCACGAAGGGGTAGTATGAAAGCTATATGTCATCAACTTCAAAAGGCAGATGCAGAAGGTAAACTCAAAGATAAGAGTGTCTTAAATGGACTTCTGGAAGCAATCGGGAGAAATCTGCACGTTGAGAAGAAAGGGAAACGATACCCAGCTCCACTGCAGACGTTCTTTGAAGTAATACTAATGTGGGGAGGCCCACGTTTAGCCAATTTTGTGTCCCTCAACATCTTCGGACCAGAAATCCACAGCATGTTCCGCTGGCGTAAACAAAAGGCGTTTCAACTTCTACCAGGTATTGCCGAGGAGAATTTTGTTAAGCTCAAGTCACTATATGCAGATTCCAGAGAGAGGGGGAACATTCCTAAGGTTCCAGTGCTACTAGCTGAAGATGAGACGGCTATTACGGCTCACATAGAATATGTAGCTAGCAATGACAGCCTGATAGGTTTCTGTGGAGAGAATGGAGATGGCCATACGTGTAAGGAAGATTTCAGCATTAAAGTTGGTGATGGTGAAGAAGGATATAACAATATTATGAAATCCTTCCAGGATTGCAAGATTGGATCGATGGGTCGTGCTGTGATTCTCAACCCCTTGCATCCAGCACTCCCAAAGATCCCCATCTTGATTCATCCAACATGCAATACTTTTGACTCGGGATTTATCAGACGTCAGTGGGATGAGTTGCAGAGTTTGTATGATCGGCATCTGCATGATATACTCGGACCGCTAATTGGACAGGCCTCTGATGGGGATGCTAGGCGTAGGAGCCTGATGGTAGCCACAGCAACAAACTTGGTAGAGGAGAAATATCAACCCATCCCAAGTGAAGATGGTTTTGACTACACATGCTTCAAGATAAGTCAAGAAGATGGGTCATACACTCTGAAGGGCTTGTTTGACCAGGATTATATTCATAACCACAAGAAAATGGTCAACCATCTTTTCCATGCTTCTCGTGACATGAAAATGGGCAACTTCACCATCCTCTCGAACCATCTCACACTTGTCTACCAGTTGTTTCCTTTCCATGATCATGGACTCCTTCAAGAAGACATCCAGCGAACAGATAGACAGAATTGGCGTTCTGCGCAGAGGGTGTGCTTCCTGAAAGTACAACACTGTCTTCAGCAAGTGGTTGATGGGAATGTTGATGGCCGTGTTCCAGACCACTCAGTCAAGGGAACCCTCATCTTCCTCAAAGTGGTATGGATGTATGTAGAGGTATTCTGCAGCAAGACAGCATCACTACGAGATAGAATTATGTATGCAGCTACTGTCACTCACTTCTTGACACTGTGGAGGGAAAGTGTGATCCAATCAAAGGCCCGCACCCTTCAGAAGAACTTCCTCTCCCGAGAAACATTCACAGACATTAAGCTCTCATGTCACTTTGCTGTCAGTCTGATCTGTTTCATGCGAGATCAGTATCCAGATGTAGACTGCTTCCTGGAGCTGGTGGGTACAGATCTTGTTGAATCATTTTGGTCCAAGAATGGCCAGTGGGTTGGGAATCGGCATAATTATACATATGCCCGGCTGGACAGCAACCGTGCGCACATGGTACGGTTGGAACAGATTCGGGTTGATCCTCAGGCACCAGAATTTGCTCGCCCACATCCCAAAGCAGAGATGATATGGCCAAAACAGTATGCTACTGGTTTTCAGCCTGCCAACCTCCACGACTATCCAGAAGTTGGAGACGAAAGAAATGCATGGTTGGAAGGGAAGGCGGCAGCTCTTGAACTTGCACATGAAGCTGGACTGGTGTGTGATGTTGTTGGACAAGGTATGTGAAGTGTTGATTTTGAATAATTATTGGAAAGTTCCTTTAAAATGAATTTTTGCACTGGGCATAATGTTAAAGATTGCAAGCCGACAAGATTGCAAACTGATCTTGTACGCGTACAATTATGCTCTGTGTAATTACCTTTACACGCACGATTTGATACTGTGGCCAGAGAAATAAAAATAAAAATTATTTGATATCAGAAGGACATTCTTCGTATTCAGAGTGCGATTCGATATGTCTGATGTGCTCTAATGTCCCACAATAAATACTGTCCAAACGTTCATACCCCTTACCTTAATGTTATTATATTTTCAGATATTGATTACAATGAGTTTTAAAAGTCAAACAAAAAACAAATTCAAAATAATTTAAAAAACTTTTCAATTTTGTGTTTGAGAGAGCATTTCAAGTATTTACAGTGGAACCTTGTTGACAAAGACTTGTCAGGGCTTTGGATTTTAGTTTTAGGACTTTGTGTACTGTAAACCCGGTCATTTTTGTGTTATCAGGAATTTTGTCTCAACAGATTTTGTGTTAACGAATTCCCACTGGATTATATTTTAATGTTCCAGATGTATCAAACCAAGGTGACGAAGCACAACTTCCCATGGTCAATCATGATGAATCAGCATCTAATGATGGTGATGATGCAACCTCCTCTACTGGTAATAACACGACTCCTTGCTCAGCCTCTGCTAGTGATGACTCAATCTCTGCTGGTGATGACATAACTCCTACTTGTGATGACTCAACCTCTGCTGGTGATGACACAACTCCTATTTGTGATGACTCAACCTCTGCTGGTGATGACACAACTCCTACTAGTGATGACTCAACCTCTGCTGGTGATGATGCAACTCCTACTAGTGATGACTCAACTTCTGCTGGTGATGACACAACTCCTACTAGTGATAACTCAACTTCTGCTGGTGATGACACAACTCCTACTAGTGATGACTCAACCTCTGCTGGTGATGATGCAACTCCTACTAGTGATGACTCAACCTCTGCTGGTGATGACACAACTCCTACTAGTGATGACTCAACCTCTGCTGGTGATGACACAACTCCTACTAGTGATGACTCAACCTCTGCTGGTGATGACACAACTCCTACTAGTGATGACTCAACTTCTGCTGGTGATGACACAACTCCTACTAGTGATGACTCAACTTCTGCTGGTGATGACACAACTTACTGCTGCTGGTGATGACACAACTCCTACTAGTGATGACTTAACCTCTGCTGGTGATGATGCAACTCCTACTAGTGATGACTCAACCTCTGTTGGTGATGTAGTGATGACTCAACCTCTGCTGGTGATGACACAACTCCTACTGGTGATGGCACAACTTCTACTGGTGATGGCACAACTCCTACTGGTGATGACCCCACTTCTAGTGGTGATGACTCAACTCCTACTAGTGATGACTCAACTCCTGCTGGTGATGACTCAACCTCTGCTGGGGATGACTCAGTTGCTATTGGTGATGACTCTACCCTTGTCAGCGACAACTTACATCTTGATGGTGATCTACCAAGTGTTCAAGAAATATTCAATAACATTGAATTTCTTGACAACCCCCTTGATTCAGCAGAAACTTCATGTGAAAGAAGGTAATTTATCAATCTTAAAATATGAATTAGGAAATGTGTGTACAATATTCATTCCATTTAATGCCCATGGTGCTTAACAAAGTCATTTTGGGTGGGCGTTTATTTTTGATATTGTCTTAAATTATTGCGTGCTAGAAATGGGCAACTGTTCGCGCATGCATTTGATGTGTAGAAGGTTCTGTGCTTGATAAATATGTAGTTGCAGCATGTATCCTGCAGACCTGCACATACATGTAATAAAAGATCATGTTTAGTGAAGTGGCTAGGTGGTGGGCGCTTATAGGTGCATGAGTGCGATTGGGCAGTTAATGGAACGAATACTGTACTAGTAAACATTTAAAGCATATGTGATGCGATCAAGCAAAATCAGTCGGAACTCGGAAATATTGATTTTGGGATATAGCAGGCAAAACTTTAGATGTCCTTAGAATAGCAAAAGTTGAGTCAAATGTACATCTTTGAAATAGTGTTCTTGATAAGGTGTCTTGCATCTGGACATGATTATAAATTTTCTTTCACATCTGCATTTTTCACTCTTTCAGGGCACCACAGAAGTACAGCCAAAAGGTTAAAGTACCAGGCAAAACTAAGGAGGTGTACAAAGCAACCCTGGTCTCTATGTTGAATACAAACAAACATCTTGACCATGACAGGTGAGTGTCATAAATTATGCAAACTCTCTGGTGGACATTTTGGTGATCTTACACTTGTTTGAGTCCCATTTTTGTTGACCTATGATGTATATTAAACATAGTTAACTTATCACTGACATTCCAAAGTATTCAGAATTTGATTTTTGTTTATAAATTTCAAAATACAGTACAATACAGGTCAAGCAATAAAAAATGGATACCATTGTTACAGGTAAATGACTGAACATGATTTTGTTGTTGTGCAGAACAAACATCAATACACACACCCTTAATTGTTTTCACCAAAAGTGATGGGAAAACATCAAAGGGTAATTTAACCGTGGCAATGAAATGCATGAACTCACATATCAAAGATCTGCTGCTATATATTGTTAATACCATTTATGAATTTTTATGTGTGAGGTGTACTCCAATTAGCAATAGAAATACAACTTACCCATTTCATTTCTATTCTTCTTGCATTTTAATTTCATCTGTCCATGCAGGTTAAGACGTGTCCGACAACGCCAAGAGTATGACAATGCATCTGTCTCAGTGCAAAATTCAGTGGATTTGGTCTCCTTGTTCAGTGATTATGCCATCCTCAAAAAGGCACAGAAAACTTTTGTAATTGGACAAGTGATTCGTATGGTTCATAAAGGCAAGGACTTTAGAAGACCGGTTTCTTATGAGGACAGTCGTGCTAATAACATTCAAGTAACTGTAAATGTTTACACCATGCTAAGTAATGGTGTCTACAAGAAAGAAATAAGTGACACTCTCATCAAGTTCAATGACATTATCGCCCATGTAAATCTGGAGGTTAATGTGCACACTGGTGAATACCAATTACATTGCCATACCCTAGAAGAAATCAATAAGGCCGTTCAAAGACTATGTCCCACACGCACTGCTGCAACCTCAGCTCCAACAGTGGAAAAGCAACTTGGAAGCGATGATGGCAGGAGACTTGTTCCTGTAGAGCCTGTTGTAGCCGATGATGGGATTCGTAGGTCACGTAGACGAAGGAACATGATAATTTCTGAGTGCTGGTAAAGTTATTCTACAGTTTAGCAGAAAAGATGTACAATGGTGCAGTGTAAAATGCAGTATAAATTTATGGCAATTAAAGGTGGGTAACCAGATTAAGAGCTTTAAGTTGTATTCAGACTCCACATCGCACTGCGATATGATCCTGCGATGCTTTTCAAACTGCAGGTTGTTATGATGTTAGTTTTTTTTATTTCTTTCGGAAATATACCGATTTGGAGTGCCTACTTTCAACATGTTAATGAGAAAAATATGAGCTTTCACCTGACACCAAAATCTGCATTTTGATAGGGTAAAGTTGGGGATGCGGCATTGAGGCTGTACAAATCTACTTTACAAATCTGTGTGCTTAAGAGTATGTTCTACATGTACATGTATATCAATGTAAATTTGGATTAAAATATGCCCAGTATTATTAAGAGGTAAATTGAACATATAATTACAAATAGTATCCTTAAAAATGGATTACATGATTTATACAAATACTTACAAGAAGAAATCATGTATGAATACGGGTTTTCATAAATGCATTTGGAGATCTGGTCTTGTGAAATTGCCTTTTTGTTCTATATTTCTTTGTATAAATCCAAGATGGCAGCCATGGAAGAAAAGTTACTGAACAAATTGATCAAAAAATGTCATCACCAAATTTTGACAACTTGTTATTTAAGTCACAAAACATGTAATAAAGTTGATTTGTAGTGATGCTTTTTTGAGTGAGGTTTCAATTTTGCACCCAAGGCCCAAAATTGATCAAAGTCCCAAAAAGTGCAGAATTGGAAACCTTGCACAAAAAATCATCACTACAGATCAACTTAATTACATATTTTTGGACTTAAATAACAAGTTGTCAAAATTTGGTGATACATTTCTTACACATGAGACTCATCCATGTGCTCAGTTTCCCATACATGGAGTGTTAGGCATGAACTATGTGACTGATTTCATAAATGCATTTTGAGATCTGGTCTTGTGAAATTGCCTTTGTGTTCTATATTTCTTTGTATAAATCCAAGATGGCAGCCATGGAAGAAAAGTTACGAACAAATTTGATCAAAAAAATGTCATCACCAAATTTTGACAACTTGTTATTTAAGTCACAAAACATGTAATAAAGTTGATTTGTAGTGATGCTTTTTTGAGTGAGGTTTCCGAATTTTGCACCCAAGGCCCAAAATTGATCAAAGTCCCAAAAAAGTGCAGAATTCGGAAACCTTGCACACAAAAATCATCTCTACAGATCAACTTAATTACATATTTTTGGACTTAAATAATAAGTTGTCAAAATTTGGTGATACATTTTTTACACATGAGACTCATCCATGTGCTCAGTTTCCCATACATGGAGTGTTAGGCATGAACTATGTGACTGTTTTCATAAATGCATTTGGAGATCTGGTCTTGTGAAATTGCCTTTTTGTTCTATATTTCTTTGTATAAATCCAAGATGGCAGCCATGGAAGAAAAGTTGCGAACAAATTTGATCAAAAAATGTCATCACCAAATTTTGACAACTTGTTATTTAAGTCACAAAACATGTAATAAAGTTGATTTGTAGTGATGCTTTTTTGAGTGAGGTTTCCGAATTTTGCACCCAAGGCCCAAAATTGATCAAAGTCCCAAAAAAGTGCAGAATTCGGAAACCTTGCACACAAAAATCATCACTACAGATCAACTTAATTACATATTTTTGGACTTAAATAATAAGTTGTCAAAATTTGGTGATACATTTTTTACACATGAGACTCATCCATGTGCTCAGTTTCCCATACATGGAGTGTTAGGCATGAACTATGCGACTGTTTTCATAAATGCATTTGGAGATCTGGTCTTGTGAAATTGCCTTTTTGTTCTATATTTCTTTGTATAAATCCAAGATGGCAGCCATGGAAGAAAAGTTGCGAACAAATTTGATCAAAAAAATGTCATCACCAAATTTTGACAACTTGTTATTTAAGTCACAAAACATGTAATAAAGTTGATTTGTAGTGATGCTTTTTTGAGTGAGGTTTCCGAATTTTGCACCCAAGGCCCAAAATTGATCAAAGTCCCAAAAAAGTGCAGAATTCGGAAACCTTGCACAAAAAAATCATCACTACAGATCAACTTAATTACATATTTTTGGACTTAAATAACAAGTTGTCAAAATTTGGTGATACATTTCTTACACATGAGACTCATCCATGTGCTCAGTTTCCCATACATGGAGTGTTAGGCATGAACTATGTGACTGTTTTCATAAATGCATTTTGAGATCTGGTCTTGTGAAATTGCCTTTGTGTTCTATATTTCTTTGTATAAATCCAAGATGGCAGCCATGGAAGAAAAGTTATGAACAAATTTGATCAAAAAAATGTCATCACCAAATTTTGACAACTTGTTATTTAAGTCACAAAACATGTAATAAAGTTGATTTGTAGTGATGCTTTTTTGAGTGAGGTTTCAATTTTGCACCCAAGGCCCAAAATTGATCCAAGTCCCAAAAAGTGCAGAATTCGAAACCTTGCACAAAAAAAATCACTACAGATCAACTTAATTACATATTTTTGGACTTAAATAACAAGTTGTCAAAATTTGGTGATACATTTTTTACACATGAGACTCATCCATGTGCTCAGTTTCCCATACATGGAGTGTTAGGCATGAACTATGTGACTGTTTTCATAAATGCATTTGGAGATCTGGTCTTGTGAAATTGCCTTTTTGTTCTATATTTCTTTGTACAAATCCAAGATGGCAGCCATGGAAGAAAAGTTATGAACAAATTTGATCAAAAAATTTATCACCAAATTTTGACTTGTTATTTAAGCCACAAAACATGTAATAAAGTCCCAAAAAAGTGCAGAATTCGGAAACCTTGCACAAAAAAATCGTCACTACAGATCAACTTCATTACATATATTTTGACTTAAATAACAAGTTGTCAAAATTTGTTGGTAGTTTTTACACATGAGACTCATCCATGTGCTCAGTTTTCCATACATGGATTGTTAGACATGAACTATGTGACTGTTAATGACTGCTAGCTGAAGTGAAATCTGCAGTATATCTGCATCAAAATTTGATTTTACTGCAAATTTTCTCTAAATTCCAAGTTATATTGGATGAGTCAAGTTTAAAATTTCATGTGCAATTAAGATATTACCATGGTCATAGCAGAGTACATTGTGCATGTAGGCCTACTGCATAATTCTGAAACCAATTAAAGAGGGTCTAAATTTCATCATCCAATATGCACCCCTAAATAGTAATGAAATTTTATGAAATTGCACATGAAATTAGTTAAATATATATAGTATAGTATAGTATACAAAAACTTTACTCACTAATATAATTTGGAGAAAATTTACAGTAAAATCACTGTTTGATGCAAATACCCTGTAGATTTCACTTCAACTAACTGTAGAGGAAAAATTATGGGTAGCTGAAAACTTAAAGTTGGCTATATACCAGATGGGGACTTCCCATCAGCTGATTGACCTTAATTATAGATTTTTAAATTGATATTTTATAGGGTGCAATATTGGGACTTTCTCAAAACATGTTTTTTGCCCATCTGACAAACAGCCTGATATGATATATACTGATGCACTGTGTATGCACTCAAGCTAGATCCATTGGTCAGTGCAATGAGATGGTAAACACAAAAGGTGTCAAAATGAGTGAGCGGTTGTACTGTGTGCTGGTCATTCCTAGTAGTAGTGCCAGGCCCCACAGTAAGTTTTTCAGTATTAGCTAATTATATGTACCATATTTGTTCCATTAACCACCCATGCCCTATAAGCGCCCACCCAGTGACTTTTAGCAAACTATGACATTAATTTATTAACTGCCCATGCAAATTTGAATCATGGTCTGAAACATATGACACACTGATGATGATGGATGAATATTTTTGGGCCTTTTTTATACATATTGTCTGCTTAAACAATGTAAAAAATAAGCACCTACCCAAAATGACTAAGCGCCGGCGGAGGGAGGGGGGTAATGGAACAAATATGGTATGTTTACTGGATGTATAAAGTATCCAATATTACTATTTATGTATTTTCTAGTGTGCTTACTCATGTAAATATGTACTATTTTTTTACAGATGATTATTTATTCATGGTTTAAACAAAGATTGTTACAAGCCTAATGTTCACAGTTAGTGAAGCCTAATTGTAGTTTTCTTGCCCATGGTTTGACATGCTGAAACCTTGATCAATTCTCTGGTATTTGTAAATGCAATCAACTTTTATTTGCAGCTATTTTTCTATCAATTTAAAATGTGCTACAGTGTGCCTTCAAGTGGTCAAGCAGGTTTGCTGGCCCTTTTTCAGGTCTACTGATGTTTTCTTACTGGATGTATAAAGTATCCAATATTACTATTTATGTATTTTCTAGTGTGCTTACTCATGTAAATATGTACTATTTTTTTACAGATGATTATTTATTCATGGTTTAAACAAAGATTGTTACAAGCCTAATGTTTACAGTTAGTGAAGCCTAATTGTAGTTTTCTTGCCCATGGTGTGACATGCTGAAACTTTGACCAATTCTCTGGTATTTGTAAATGCAATCAACTTTTATTTGCAGCTGTTTTACTATCAATTTATTAAAGGTGTGCTATTAAGTGGTCAAGCAGGTTTGCTGGCCTTTTTATTAAAGGTCTACCAATATTTTTTTATTGGATGAATTTAGTATCCAATGTTACTATGTATTTTCAAGTGTGCTTTTATGCATGTACTATTTTGTTGCCCATGATTACTTATTCATGGTTTGAACAAAGAATCATAATATTATTTGTTGCCAATAGTGTGTTCTGAAACCTTGATTATTAGTAACTCTCTGTTATTAGTAAATTATGCAATCAGTATAGATCTGCATCTGTTTTACTATGAGTAATTGTGACATGATCTGGTCCATAGAGGGCAAAGGAGGCATTTTGGAAGCTTGAGTTATGATAATTATTCTTTATAGTACAAACGTTAGGCTATCATATGCTGAAAACACGAAATGTAGCATACTTGGTTCCTGACTATCACAAAATTTCATTAGTATTTTTTTGTTTGTTTTTTACTCCATATTTTTAACTTTTATCTCAATTTCAAATTTTCTGCCTTCGTCCTCCATGGACTAGATGATGTCACAATTTAACATGTGCTTTGAGTTCCAAGCAGGTTTGCCTGTCCTTTTACAGGTCTACTGATATTTATCAATACATGTATTATTTTTCTTTTACACATGATAACTTTACTTTTAGGTTTTGATGATGATAAAACATTAGTCTGAAGTTAAAATTATGAAGATGATACAGTTTATGATGGTGTTTGGACAAAGTCTATATAGAATTCTTAACATCTGATAGCTTATTGTACTCATTTCAGTATTTCAGCTTGATTTTAATGTGCATTGAATATAGTAGATCAAAACAGAAATGTGTTCAGTGTCTTTTATTTCAGTAACCATATCTTAGTTCTGATGACCCCCTCTTTTGAGTTTGTACGGGTTTAGTTCCCAAGCCCCTATGATTTGCCCAGTGGATCAGTTCCCTAGACCCTACCTTTTGTCCAAATGATCAGTTCCCAAGACCCTACGTTTGTCCAGCTGGTCAGTTCCTAGTTAGACCCCATGGTGAAAACTGGCTGTGGCACACCCCCGTCAAAAAAAAAAAAGGTGAGTGCCCCCCCCGGGCAAATACCTCCCCTATTTTTATCATTTTGAGGATGCATTTTCATTTCACCCCCTTATTACGAGGAATAGAGGACATTTTTCCGAAATAAATACCCCTATTTTTACCATTTCAAGGGCGCTTTTGAATTTCCCCCTATTTCACGGGAAATGAGGACAATAACGAAAACTGTAGCGGTAAAAGCAGCGGACGAAAGTCCTAGAAATACACCCTATTTTCCATTTCAAGGACAATTTTGCTCCAAAACACCCCTAATTTGGACAATCGCGAACAATTTTGTCCTCGAAAATTCATGGACATTTCTTGAAAAGTACCCTAATTGGAACCATCATGCGTACACATTGTCAGTGAAGACTGAACCCACCGGGTACGCATGAATTGCATTTTAGGATTTGTTTTAATGAAAAAAAGGTTTTTTTTAAATATTTTTAATTAATTAATTAATTAATTTTATAGTGGGGACATTTTTTCATATTTTTTTCATATTCCTTGTATCATACTTAACAAGATAAGGTCTTGTTTTGTATTTATTCATCCCTTGTGTATTTCTTTATTTTTGTTTTAAGCGTTTATCATTATAGCGCCCTCATTATTTCGGACCTATTTCCGTTTGTGCGAATTGGCATGGGAGTAAAACGGCTCTTATTCACAGAATCATTTTTTCCTACCCAGAATGTCGAAGGTGGCTACCAGTATAGCCTGTTTGTTTCTTGATTTCTCGAAAATACATCAAATTGGATCGTCAAATTTCAGGATGGTAATGAGAAAAATATAATCTATTAAATGATACCAAAAACTCATCAACAATGAGAAAAATCGGGGGGATGATGCTGTCGATCGGGTCACAGACCTTTAAGTTAATTAGTTTCAAAAGCACTGAACATGCTGAAAGCTCCCTGCGTGCTAAACGCTGAGTAAACACTGAGTAAACAGTCACAATACAGTACAATACAGTCATGCTGTTTAACATGAGCACCCGCAAATCCTATGTCTGGTCTGATATTAGGTCACTCATACGTCCATTACACAGGAGAATCTCACTTGAGTAATGAACATGTATTGTTTATTCAACTAATTTGTCAACATTATCATGTCAGTGTTCAAACTTAAAGGATGACTGCTTTTTATGGACAACCTATTTGTTTATTGAATTAGGTGAATTTATGATTTTTTTGATGCTTTTATATCCAATGTCACTATTTTGAAGTCTCCAAATCAACCAAATTAATCAGAGTTTGCTAAACTACGATTTGGTAGCCCAAATAGGTGACTTTTGAAGATTTTCCACACAACTTTTGACAATTTCCTTTCCCATAGAGACAGATGGTTAAGAAAAATGGGTTACTTTTAAACAATGCAGGTACAAGTCTGGTAAGGCTCACCGTAACTCACAGGTTGTCTGTGACTGTGCATAATACTATGGCCCATGTTGAAAGTAATGGTTCTACAAAATTGTACATTTTATTTTGATTCCGAGACTGCACTTCAAATTTCGCTGCACCAGGTGAAATTACATCATAACTTTCAAAATGGGGTGTAAAAAAATTAACTCAAACACTGTAATTGCACTTGACTATTACACCTGACCAGTACATTAAAAAGAATATAAAATATCAGTAACCGCAAAAGACAGTGACCTCGAAAGACAGGTGACCGCTAGTAATACTAATTATGATAATAATATACGGCGCTTACTATAGCGCAATACCAAACATGTTCATTGCGCTTTACAAAATAAGAACTTAAACACTACATGGTCTTATGCAACAAGCAATATTAAAAACTACACACAAAAAACAACAGATTAATACAAATGTGTCTTGAGCGAGCGTTTGAAAATGTCAACAGATGGAGAAGATCTTATTGAGAGTGGTATGTTATTCCAGGGCGTGAGCCGAAGACACTAAAGGAGCCATCACCGATACATTTCTGAGATCTTGGAATGGTAAGGCGGCACTGATCTTTTGATGAGCGTGAACCGTCCCGTGACGGTTTGTGGGTTTGAACGCATTCCTCAAGGTAGATCGGTGATAGACCATTCAATGTCTTGTAGATATGAAGAAGAACTTTGAATTGGATCGTTTGTCAACTGGAAGCCAGTGTAAAGAGTTAAGCAACGGTGACGATGAGTGTCGACGGGGAACCTGGAAAATGATACGGGCAGCTCTGTTCTGAAGGCGTTGAAGCCTGGTGGTATCCTTTCCTCTACAACAACTTAGAAGCGCATTTAAGTAATCTAGCTTGGAAGGACGACGCCCGCATGGCATTGGAGCATGCCTCCTTAGTGATGTAACGACGTATTTTCGACAAGTTCCATAAGATGAAATTGATTGACTTGCACACAGATGTTACATGATCAGACATGGTCATTGCAGAATCAAAATGAACACCCAAATTCTTGATTGTGGAAGTAGGAGTGATCCTCGCCAATCTGAATCTTTGTGTCAGCAAGTCTGTGCATATTGTGGGGGAGATGATGCGATAAAAAACTCTGTTTTTTAATCATTAAGTTTGAGCATATTTTCATTCAACCAATTACGGAGCTCCTCAACACACCTAGTTAATTTGAAAATCGCATGCTGCATCACCTGGAATCTTTGGATTACAAAATGCATAGATCTGAACATCATCAGCATAACAATGAAAATGTAAGCCATGACGGCGAATAATTGAAGCAACATTTTGTGAATACAATATAAAAACTCTGGGGCCAATGATTGACCCTTGTGGGACACCACACTTAAGATCGTAATAATCAGAGAACACATTACCAACAGATACCCGGAACTGACGACCAGTCATGTACGAATGGAACCATTTTAGAGCGGTGCCTTTGATACCAAAACCATGTTCTAACCGGTGGAATAGGATATCATGGTCAATGGTATCAAAGGCAGCACTGAGGTCAAGCATTATTAAAAAGGCTGCCTTATTTTCATCAAGGGCCATCGCAATGTCATTTGTGACCTTGAGCAATACTGTTTCGGTGGAATGCATGTTCTTGTATGCCGATTGATACACCTCATCGAGATCATTAACCTGCATGTGCTCGTTGACCTGGATTATCGCAGCCTTTTCAATTACCTTGCCAATGAAACCTATGTTTGAGACAGGCCTATAATTTTTCAAGTCGTTCCAATCTAAATTGGTCTTTTTTAAGATTGGGGTAACTATGGCCTGCTTGAGATCCTCAGGGAAAGTGCCCTCTTTTAGGGAGGAATTAACAATATTTGTGATACATGGTAGCACAACATCAGTATTAACTTTTCAACAACGGAGTGGGAAGAATATCAAGGCTACAACTTTTGTTAGCACATTTAAGTGATGATAGATTGAACCTCACCCTGAGTCAACTCTGTGAAATGGTCAAAATTACTCTCAATTGTAGGCAAAGAGCTAACACATGTATTACTTTTACTATATCTACTTGACTTAAGACTACTTCTAATATTATCTACTTTGTCAATGAAAACATCAGCGAATTTATTACCAAGCACATCAGGGGTATATAGGGAAGGCAGAATCTTCTCATTGCGGTTAAGCAAAATACCCAGTGTCCGAAAAGTCTCTTTTGACTCAGCTTTATATAATGCATCAGTAAAATGCTTCTTTTTAGAGTCGTCTAACATTTTAATGTACCGAAGATGTTGTTTTTGATAGTTTTCCTTATCATCCACTTTGCCACAAATCAAGGTATACATTTCACGCCTCAAACAAATACCTGGTAACAATGCCCCCTTTGTGCCACCCCTATTTGAAAGGGGTCAACTGGTGCCAATGCACGGGAAAATGCCCCGATGTCCCCATATTTGACAGTGGGAGGGTAAACAGAGAATAATAAATGAGGGGAAAACCCCAATTCCCCCCTTTGTGGTGCCAAGTTTGCTTTATAATTTGGACCTTCTTGGGTACATTTTACATTTTTTTCCCTGAAAAGTGGACTTTTTGACAATTGGGGGCAGAGGGTGAATCACACCCCTAGCACCCCTGGCAATGCCCCTGCCCTTATCAATTGGGGGCAGGGGTGTATCACACCCCTAGCACCACTGGCTATGCCCCTGCCTTTGTCAAATACTTCAGTGGATATAATTATTTCCCCTGCAATTTACACCTATGTCCATGGCAATGCCAATGCTTATTTTATGCTAGGCGGTTACCCGTATTTCGCGGTTTTCAGCTATCATGGTTATTGGCTTTTGCAGATCTCAAAATAAGGGTGTGTCATTTAGCTGGGATCACTTTCCTCACAGCTGAGCTCAAGTGCAGCTTTTTGCAATTTGACCTGACATTCGCCCTCAATTTGAAATTTGACATGACCTTTGACCATGGATGACCTAACAAACGCAAACCTGAGCTTCCCTGGCCAAAGTTACACCCACCCACAAAGTTTGAGTTCCATTTATGAGCAATGTGAAATTTTTACCTTTTTTGACCTATGACCTCTTAACCGTAGGTCTGATAAAAAGGTAACCATGGAAACTTGTTTATTAGTCCAAGGTCCACCCACCCACCAAGTTTGAGCTCCATAGATGCAATTTGAAATTTATACCTTTTTTGACCTATGACCTCTTAACCGTAGGTCTGACAAAATGGTCACCGTAGAAACTTTTGTTTGTTAGTCCAAGATCCATCCACCCACCATATTTGAGCTCCATAGGGGCAATTTGAAATTTCTACCTTTTTGACCTATGACCTCTTAACCGTGGGTCTGACGAAAAAGGTCACCGTGGAAACTTTTGTTTGTTAGTCCAAGGTCCACTCACCCACCAAGTTTGAGCTTCAAAGAGGCAATTTGAAATGTCTACCTTTTTGACCTATGACCTCTTAACCGTAGGTCTGACGAAATGGTCACCATGGAAACTTTTGTTTGTTAGTATAAAATGCACCCACCCACCAAGTTTGAGCTTCATAGGGGCAATTTGAAATTTCTACCTTTCCTGACCTATGACCTCTTAACCGTAGGTCTGACAAAAAGGTCACCGTGGAAACTTTTATTTGTTAGTCCAAGGTCAACACACCCACCAAGTTTGAGCTCCATAGGAACAATTTGAAATTAGAATTCAATTGGGCTTGACCCGATCGTTGACCTTTGACCTTAAAAATATAAACTGGTTCTTTCTCATATCAAACTGCACCCACCCACCAAGTTTGAGGAATGTGCGACCCCTAGTCTCCGAGAAAAGCTGCGGACAAACACAGACAGACAGACAGACAGAGATCCGGTGAATTATAGTAAGATTTGGATAAGTGAGATTTTTTTTTAATTTGGACTACAGCTCAACTGATCATACTTTTCCAACATTCGACCTTGCATGATTTTTGGGGGAAAAATGCAAAGCATTTTTCGTCCTTATTGCGATGGGTTTTGGCATACTTATTTCCTCACAGCGTTGCAGAATAAAAATAAAATAATCGTGCTGTCTATGTAATCAGAAAACTACAGAGGCGATAGTGTACATTTAAATTTGTCATTACTACTTCATGTTGATATTCAAACAGTGCTATAAAGTTGTCTTACCAAGGAATGTGTTTGTATTAAAAGAAATAATTGTTTTACAACTTGGATGAACTAGAATTACTTTTATGCAAATCCGAAAATTGCAACAGATATTTTTCATTGCTTTAAGATTTAGCGGTATTGCCAGATTATGCGTTACAGTTGGGCTACATTAATAGCCTCATTATAGTTTTATTGATACTGGCAAAATACTTGCCTGTATGTGCTTGTTGTTCTGCTTTTAATGATACTTTAAGCACACAGTCAATTAATTTATGTCAACATGACCTTTTCACGAGCCTGTGTTTATATAACTGAATTCATTTATACAAACACAACCTTGAGTAAATTAAAGAGAGTACTTAAGGGATTTGGAATGGGCGTTTCGATAGTATTTTTTGTGGGACATGAGAGCACATCAGACATTATGGAAATGCATTCCTAATACGAAGAATGTCTTTCTGATATCAAATAATTTTCATTTTTTGAAAATCACGATGTAATAGGCCTACAAATGTTATGACAAATTTGATATTTTTCATATTTTTGATATATAACAGTCTTGAAGTAAATTTTATAAATCTAATGACATATTCTTAAAGTGTATGTAGCTGCGAGGAAAAGCCGATCAATTGAAAATTTTGACCTTTCATATTGAAAATATGGATTTTTTTCCCAAAATTACCTAATTTTTTTGTGTTTTGGGAAAAAAGATCCATATCTTCAATACTGAAAGGTCAAAATTTTCAATTGATCGTCGACTTTTTCATACCACCTACATACACTTTAAGTAAAAATCATCATTAACAAAAAAAAAAAAATCAAAATTATTTTATATCAAAAGGAAATTCTTCGTATTCAGAATGCAATTCAACATGTCTGATGTGCTCTAATGTCCCACAATAAATACTGTCCGAACGTTCATACCTCATCCCTTAAATGGGGAAACTTAGGCAGGCGATAAAGAGAAAATATATTTACTTTACCACTTATGGATCCTGTCAATTGAGACTTAATGTCTGTTAAGTGAGGGCTGTTATTTGAACAGTTATGTGATTAGTTTCGTTTATGAACATAGAGGATGTTACGCTTATGAACATGATTTTCAACATTGTTAAGGGGGTACTACACCCCTGTCCAATTCTGTGCCTATTTTTGCATTTTTCTCAAAAATTATAGCACATTGGTAACAAGTAAGATATGTATATTATAGGGGCAAGGACTACAACTACTGTACTGAAAATTCAGCAACTCAAAGCAAGTAGTTATTGATTTATTGATCAAATATTGGTTTTCCCTCATTTTTGACTGTAACTCCACAACTGTTGTCTGTGCTGAAATAAAATTTCCAGTGCAGTAGTTATAGTCATTGCCCTATAATATACATATCTTACTTGTCCCCAATGCGCTATAATTTTTGAGAAAAATGCAAAATGGGCACAAAATTGGGCAGTTGTGTAGTACTCCCTTAACAATATTGCTAGTATGTCAACAAATGAAAGTTCTGTAATTTGTGATATTCTTTAATACTAAATTATTTTGAATGTCATCAAATTGTAAATCTCTAGTCACATTTTCGATGTATTAACAACTAGCTATGTAGCAAAGACGTTAACTTCATGTACAAAACATTAACGCTCTTATTTTGTAAACATTGTATACCCATAGCTACATTAATCAACAATAAATGTTCTGTATTATTATTCCTTATTCGTTTGTAAACACTTTATTTCATAAACATAGGATACCCAAAGCTTCTTATTATGCTAACAATGAACGTTCATTGACTGTTAGGCTAAGTAAGCGTTACAGGATAATATGTATTCAAATTCTGCCTCAAGGTTCCTGCTTAAATTGTGTTCAAGAATCAACTAAGATTTATTTGGCCCACCTTTTGCCAGTAAATAGGCTGTCATGAATTATCCAGTGTATTTTTATTATACGTGCCCGCTCTTATCACTTGGTACACAATAGCTCACCAATCTGAAAGCCTGTTTTAATCACAATGGTCAGAATTAAATAGCCAAAATGATTAGACAAATAGGCTACACTGTCCATACACTGAGTACAGTCTCTAGGCAAAATCATACGCTAAGTACCGTAGTCCTTGTCATTTGAGGTGCGTAAAAACATACTCATTATGATCGATGCGAATTATAGAAACAGTTCAAACAATAAAATAACTACACCTTTATCTTGACACTTCCTCATTTGTTCGCCCTGTTCCTTTTTAAAGGAATTTTTATTGAGTTGACACAGTCATGAAAATAACTATAGATACTTGACAGACCATTAGTAGCCCAGTTCTGAACCTTTTCATTGATCATTCATAACAATAGGTATCTGATGGATCAGTGAAGATAAGAAGGATTATAATATATCCGTAACCTTGATATTATAGTACATCTCGAGGAAAAAGTGCAATGGACATGTTTTCATTTTATGTTTCAAATATCCAGCGATGAAAATTGAGTATTTAACCCAAAATGGAAAATGGAACAAATTATTGGAAATCTGTTTTAACAGATTTTTTTGACATCTTTTTCTGCACTGTATTATACCTAAATTAAGAAATTTGATAAATATTCAAAGAAAATATAGGTCATCAAAAATGTTGATTTTTACACATTTTGGGGCAAAAAAGGAAAAATAAGCAAAAATATCAACATCTGTTTTAACAACTTCATTCATCAAGTCATAACAAACGGCCTACATGCTTAATTTCTAATAAAATATTGAAATTGTGAAAAAATATAGGTATTTATTGATTTTCATGTTTTTCTTGCAAATATGCTAATAATATGCAAATTATGAAATTGCAAAATAAAGTTTCTACATAGCATACATCTTTCAAGTGTGATGTTCAAAATGACAGACATCAAAAAGAGATTCGATGAAATGTAAAGGTGTAGTAACAATTTTGGCATGGACTGTCTGGTTAGGCAAAGTACGGTAAGTTGAGCTGTAGTGAACCATAGTTTGGATTAACAATCCCCATATTATATTTGCAACATTGGACCTAATGTCATATTTGGTCTAGCGTATATTTGCTTAAATTTTAGACAAGCAAACCTTGGGACTAACGTTTCTTTCAAACTTGGAAAGCTGAATACTTAAGCTACACTGCAAGATTCCTGGCGACGGAGTACCTCTTCTTCAATGGTACGTACTTCACGGCTACTACCGCTGCTACTACCGAGTACCCAAGCCTTTTGTGGCCGACGTTGGTACTACACCAAAGTACCAGCGTCGGCCAACATACTGTAGATACCCCGTAGCAAAGTACTTACATCGATACTCCACCATGCGTCATCTAAGAGTCAACTGCGGTGTGCCGAGTAGGTGACTTGTAATATTTGGGCAAAAAATGTGATATTTTCTCTTTAAATCGCACTATTTTGTGGTAATAGAATA
Source organism: Amphiura filiformis (assembly GCF_039555335.1). Lineage (NCBI taxonomy): Eukaryota > Metazoa > Echinodermata > Ophiuroidea > Amphilepidida > Amphiuridae > Amphiura > Amphiura filiformis. The sequence continues at coordinate 44,436 of NW_027305613.1, forward strand.
GAAATAAAGGGTGCAGCATTCTCCTTTACACGCAAATAATGTGGCCTCGGCAGTAAAAAGCGTTTAAATAATGGGTTCGATCGCCTCACCCATTATTTACGTTTTACTGCCTCGACACATTATTTTCGTGTTAAGGATAATGCATTACCCTTTATTTCTTAAATAATTTACCTAATTCTTTAATTCCCTATTTACTTATTTAGTCACTTATTTATTTAGTCGTTTATATACTTATTTGTTTACTTACTCATTCAGTTATTTAGCTACTTTCTTATTTAGGCCTACATGGTTATTTTCTTATTTCCTTATTTATTTACTTACGCACTTAGTTAAACTTAGTTATTTACTTATTTATTCATAAACATATGTAAAAGGTATCACTAACAGTTTGAGAGTGTTCGATACCCAGATGGTTACTTATTTATTCACTTATTTATTTACCTATCTCCTTATTTATTTATTTACTTATTTGGGTAATTATTTATTTAATAACTCTTTTATTTACTTAGTTGTTTATATTTCTTTCTTTCTTTGCTTACTCCTTTAGTTAATTATTGAATTATTTATTCAGCCATTTACTAATAGGCCTACTTATCTTATCTCCTTAAAAATGCCCAAAGAACAAATAAGAAACATGATTCATACATACACGTTATATAACAGCGCGTGTGATTGGTCGAGAGCTGGGCATAAACAGCGTTTATGCCCGGTGTCCCGGATGTGAGATCGCCGGGTAGGGAAAATGCAAGGAAGATCATTTTTTTAATAATGTTACTCGTAAGTTTTTGTTATTATTTTGATGAAATAAGAATCACAAAATGTTCTGGTATGTATGAACGAGGTTCAAGTGGCCCCTTGGGCATAAACAACCGTTCATACATACTCGCTATATAACGGCGCGCGTGATTGGTTGAGAGCCGGGCATAGACAGCGTTTATGCCCGGTGTCCCGGATGTGAGGTCGCTAGGTAGGGAAAATGCAGGGAAATTGTGTATTTTAATAACTTTTTTGTTATTATTTTGATGAAATAAGAATCACAAAATGTTCTGGGATGTATGAATGGGGTTCATTCATATATTTTCATGACTAAGCGGTTGTTTATGCCCTCGGGCATAGCGGCCCTCGGGCATAAACAACCTTTAGTCATGAAAATATATGAATGAACCCCTAATTTATCATGAAAATATATGAATGAACCCCTAAATCAAGAATATATTAATCAATATAAATCAATATGGCAACAGAAACAAATGAGAAATGGCAACCCGCATGCCTCATTTTCTTACCAGAGTACCCACGTCGGTACTCGGTTGCAGAGTACCTGGCAGGTGAGCACCAGTGTCGGTACTCGGAGTACCTTCAAAGTACCTACGTCACGAGGTATTCGCGAGCTGCAGCCGGCTTATGGGCCGCAAGGGTCTGGTGGCCGACGTAGGTACTCGAGAGTAGCAGCGCTGCTACTCTCATGAGAATCCCGTAGTGTACATGTATTAAATGCCATGGAAAATGGACCATATTAGATTGTCACTCATATGGACTAAAATAGTGTACCTCTGGCATTTTACAGTGAAAGCCTGAACTCTAATTAGTGTCTTAATTGTCATCTGTCAGTGCTATTAAAAAGTATTCAATGTCAAGTTGTGTGTGAAACATACTAGCTAGGTCCAACAGACGTCCATGGTAGCATCCTCTGGGAGCTCTCTTGCTCTCATAACAACTCAGTCAGCCTATTTTTAATATAATATCCTTTAGATTACATATGTTGAAAGAAACATAATAGAAGATTCCTTCATCCTTCGCTCCATGTTTTCCCCTTTATATCATTTTTAAGAGAGGGTGTGTGGCATTGTGTGCCACTAGATAGTTTTGTGTGCCTGAGGTTACCGACCACTATACGACATTGTAGTTACGAAATATAAAGACATCCATTTTGCATCACACAATTCTCACACAGTTTTACTTACCAGCAAGACTACGACCAGATCGAGGTGCCGCTCTTCTACTTGGTGGTGGAGGCGGAGGGCGTAGTGACATACTTGGTGGTGGTGGTGGTAGTTGAGATTGTCTGGAAGTTGGATTTCTTGAAGGAAGGAGCACATTGCCTGGACGTTGTAATTTATTTTCCCTACTAACTGGAGCCGGTGGTCCTCTTCTCACTGGTGGAAGAAGTGGTGGAGCTATAGAAATATTAACAAACAAGAAAAACATTTGACAGTTTGTAGTTTCATGCATCTTTCCTAAGCACCCCACTAAAAAAAGGTGGTTCTTGAACCAGAAGTCTTGCCTGTTTCCGCGACCATCTGCTTTTGCAATTACTTTTATTTTTTGTAACATAAGTAAACAAGAACCGTCTTTAAAAAGGATAACGCCATGGATGAAGATCGCGTTTCATAATTTTGCACTGAGAAGTACTTGTTTGTTTGTTTTATTTCTTCTTTAACCTGGGACACGCAATCAATTGAAAACACATTTAATCCTCTATTCTTCCTTGAGGCCCAGGGGCCTAGAATGCTAGTAATTATTTGTGTGTGGATTAATTAAGGTGGTGGGAAATAAAGGTATTTATTGGTAAATACCACCAATGACATACTTGGAAATACTGGGAAATACTCAAGAAATTTCATGTTGAAAGCTGAATTGAAAAATGTGCTAAATAGGTCTACATATAACAAAGGACTCAATTGACATCACATCCACCAAGTTTCATAACAATCCAACAATCTATATTCAGACGACCATAAGAAATTTTGCTGACAATCTAAACTAAATTCACCTCAGATGACCCTGATCTGACCTTCAACATTTTTCGCGCTCACATCAATCATGTTCATAATAATATAATTCCTACAACTTCCTGTCAACTCTCTCATTCGTAACTCCAAACTTCTTCTGTCCTTTTACCTTTTCTATCTTCTACCATTTACCAATGTTTAGTACATTGCCATTTTTTAGTTATTAAACTGAAAAAATATGGCTCCTGCCATGCCTTCAGGGAGCACACAGGATCACTCAAAGTCGGAAATTTTAAACATTATTTTGTATTGTATCTTTAAAAGTAATGATGATAAGTTCATAAAAGTATACATTTTCAGAAAGGAAATGACACAAGGAATCCAACTAGCATGGCAGATTTCTGCAAAAATGAGCAGTTATTGAGAAAAGCACCAAAATTGATTTTCCATGCCAATTTTTTTCGGTCCGCCATAACAACTTACCCAAAACATCAAAATGGATGAAAATTGCATATTTGTGTTCTAAAGACAAGCATCTAGAAAGAGTTTTCTTAAATTTTTGAATTTTTCTTTGTTTTAAAAATATGGGTCAAAAAAGATAAAAATTTGACTTTTTTTTAAATTTTTACCAAAATTTGAGATAATTTAAGGTATATTTTCAAAACAAAGAGAAAATTCAAAAATTTGAGAAAATACTTTCTAGATTTGTGTCTTTAGAACACAGATATGCCATTTTAATCAATTTTGATATTTAGGGTGCGTTGTTATGGCGGACCAAAAAATTGGCACAGAAAAATCAATTTTGCTCAAAAAAGTTCTAATTTTTGAAAGAAATCTGCCATGCTAGTTGATTCCTTGCATCATTCCTTTCTGAAAATGTATACTTTATGTACTTATCATCATTACTTTTAAAGATACAATAAAAACAATGTCTAAAATTTCCCACTTTGAGTGATCCTGTGTGCCACCTTAAGGGATCTGGAATGAGCGTTTTGAGTGTTTCGACAGTATTTTTTGTGGGACATGAGAGTACATCAGACATATCGAATTTCATTCTGAATACGAAGAATGTCTTTCTGATATCAAATAATTTTCATTTTTTGAAATTTTCGATATAATACAAATTTTATGACAAATTATTAAAATTTGATATTGTTCACATTTTTGATATATAACAGTCCTCGAAGTAAATTTGTGACACGATCTGGTCCATGGGGGCCAAAGGAGGCATTTTTGAAAATTGAGTTACTGTAATTATTACATTATACATACTATAGGCTATCATTTACTGAAAACACCAAAGGTCTAGCATACTTGGTTCTAACGTTATGAAGTTTTTTGATGTCTATTTTCTTATGTATTTTATTGTTTTGTTTCTCCATATTTTTACCTTTATCTCAGTTTTAAATTTGCCGCCTTTGGCCCCCATGGACCAGATCGTGTCACATTTTATAAATCTAATGATATCCCAGCAAACACAAAACGTTTCCAAAAAGATTTGAATTGGTTTTTATTTGGTTTTGGTTTTTTAAAACATTAAATACACGTTTCCAAAACGTTTTGATAAACATCGAGTTATCTGATGGCAGAATAGTTCGACCAAAAGCGTTATAAAAAGCGTTCTAATAACGTAGACCCATTGTAGACAAAATACTCACGAAAAAAGCAAATAAAATCACAATGTTCATAGATCGTTCCATTCGACTGGGGTTCCACTATATAACCAATTAGCTGGATATTAAATAATTATTTAATATTTATTATAATAAGTAGGCTATCGAATCAACATTAAGAGACTTGCATTTTATTTTTCTGTAATTTATTTAGGCCTACTGTACGTTATTTGCATGAATGATGACAGATATGAATAAAAAACGTAATCAAATTAAAGTAAAAGTACCGGTAAATTTACATCGCTTTATTTTATAAATCAACTTTCAAAAGATGTAACCATGGTAGCATACGGTCTCGATTTAGAATAAAATAATGAACCGGCGGTTAGTCTAGGTCCCAGGCGGCTTGTGCTCCTCGTTACTCAAGGAGCACAAGCGGCTGGGACTAAGACTACCCAATCGTTAGTCTTGGTTTGTGTGTTTGAAATACTAGTAACAAATTGTAACCGTTTTGACCATGCATCAACGGATATATCTGTGAATCTCAATTGCTGACTGTTTACGGTGGAATTTAATAGGCCTAGCTAACCTTTAATCATGTTTATAGATCAAAAGATAAACGTGTATAGGCCTTTGATTTTGTAGACAAGTTGCAGCTATGTTTTGGGCGAAACATTTGCGTTTTAATGGAATTACTGACATATGATTTTAGTCTGCACTGATGGCGAGCAATGGTGACTACTACACAGTACTATAGTACTAGTATCCTTGATCTCAGTGACCTTATACTTGACTAGCCTATACGTGGTTACTGCTCAACTACTATATATTAGCTGTTCAAATTTGATTCTGGTGTGGAGAAAGCGATACAATTTTACATGTATTTTTGTTGTATTTAATGATAAGTGTTCCAGCTCCAAGAGTAAAGTATAACAGCATTAGGTCTACTCATTTAGGTAAGTTTTCATTTTCAGTTTTAATTGAGGCCCTTTTATTTCTTAATTCTGTAAATTTTAATAGCATGACATGGTATAAATGTGCCATTTGTTTCTGATTATAATCATATATAATATTCACGCTAGTTGCCCATTGCAAGTCTCTTGTTGGTTTATATACTAAGCCAAAAAGTATCCTTACACTTGGAAGAAAAATAGATAGCGCATCTATTAAATAAATAAATTTACCCAAATATGGTTTAGTTTTAATTCACATGTTCAGTTCAGTTCAGTGAGTTGTAGAATTGATTTTTTCCAAGTGTAAGGATACTTTTATAATTTTAGCGCAGAATACATTTACATTAATGTATTTTAATATCACATTTAATATCCTAGCTAAGGTTGGCTTTCATATTTTGGTTATCCGAATCATGCTGCCAGCTGCCGGCAAGAATAATCGATGCAACAGGACTGGACTGGGACGCTGAACATGTCTTGATGTCGAAGACATTGGGGACATGGAGTTATACATTATCTCATGGTGTACATCTTTTACTTTCATGGTTAATGTATTTCTTCATGGTTTCATGTCTTATATACTACACAAGAGATGGAAGTGTTAACGTCATAACCATAATAACTTGGACTACCAAAGTGATGCGGTTTATTAGCATTTGGAAAACGGTCTGATAACGTTTTCAAAACGTGTCATGTAAACGTTATTGAAACGTATTTAGAACTAGGTTTTAAAAGCGCAATATTGAAACGGTTTTTAAACAAAAGTGAAACGTAATATTAACGTGAAAAAAACGTAATCAAAACGTTTCATGCAAACGTTATTGAAACGTATTCAAAACTCCACACATTTACGTTTTTAAAAGCAATATTGAAACGTTTCTTAAACCAAAGTGAAACGATTTTTTAACGTTTTAAAACGTATTTTGGCTAGCTGGGATATTCTTATCAAGTGTATGTAGCTGGGAGGAAAAGCTGACGATCAATTGAAAATTTTGACCTTTCATATTGAAGATAGGATTTTTTCCTAAAAAGACCTAATTTCTTTTGGTGTTTTGGGAAAAAAAAATTCATATCTTCAATACGAAAGGTCAAAATTTTCAATTGATCGTCGGCTTTTCATCCCACCTACATACACTTTAAGTATAAATCATCAGATTTATAAAGATTACTTCAAGTACTGTTATATATCAAAAATATCAATCCCACAATAAATACTGTCCAAACGTTCATACCCCAGCCCTTAAAAGCATGCCATTTTATTTAAAATATATATTACTCACAATGTATATGTTAGTTACAAGCACATTATAATCAAAAAGTCCGATTACTCAATCCAATCTTGTATCTGTTAGGAATATATTTCTGCAAAGTTATTGTGCAAAAGTAAGTTTAATGTCAAATGTACTAAAACATTAGGCCCTACAAACTTTACATGTGAACGGATTATCATCCTTGACAAAATAAAATGTATGTATAATTATATAATTATTTCATTGATAGCATTTTTCTTAGTTTTTATCCATAAATATTCATGAACTATTATCTGTTTACAAAATATGCATTTAGTAGTTTTGTTTAATCTTTATTTTAGGGTTTGCAAACTGATATGCAATATGCAAATAAGCTCATTAATATTCATAAATATACAGGTAACATGACACAAAACTGTACAGCATATCAGGCCACCATATACTATCACAATACCTAGTTTGAAATTGATCAGTTATTGCATGTAAGCTGCAGAGTGGAGGTTAAATTTCAGGAAGAATCCTGTTACTTTTCAAGTTCTTTTTCTCCTTTATTCCTTGCAAAGTTCAAAAGTTGACATGCAGCCATAGCAATATTAAGCTACAATGTACATGTATTTGCCCTTAACAAGATCTACATGTACAACAATATAGACTATGGTATGCAAATACTAAAAAGTTCCTTCTCTGTAAGACTAATCTCCATATTTAGGATCAGGTCTAAAGTTATACTTGGTCTAACTTGTACAGTTTTGTGCATACATGTATATGGACCAAGTGCGCCAATGAGATATTTTATATGAGTGAAGTCCTTTGAATACACTGTCATGTACAATTGTCATGTGTCACATTAAATGATCAATACCATTATACTGAGATTTATAGCACCACTTACTGGATTTATCAACTGCCCTTGGTGAGGTCATTGTATCCCTGCTTGCACTCGCTGTTGCTGTAACCCTACTTGCACTTGCTGCAGCTCTAACCCTACTTGCACTCTCTGTTGCTGTAACTGTATCCCTACTGGCACTTGCTCTTGCTGTATCACTTCTTGCACTCTTTGCTGCTGTAGCCATATTCCTGCTTGCACTCTTTGCTGCAGTAGCTGTCATGGTGTTGTCAAGATCTTTGACACTCATGGCTTCAAGACTTCCCCAGAAGTCACTACCCACTCCACTGTCAGTTGCAGAAGATCCACTCTGCTGTACACTGGCTTCATCTGCTTCCTAAATCAGAGCACACATATTAAAGTATAAGCCATTATTTTTTGTGTGCACATAATTTTGTGCAATTGAGGGTTTGGGGAAATAGCATGAGCTATTTTATTCACAATATCTTGGCAAGTGTAATGCTAGTATACAATATTAATATATTTGTGTGTGTTTTCACATTTCCATCCAAATACGCAACATCCATGAAAATAAAACCACCTTGAAATACAGCTTATAGTTGCTTGCACTGAAACTGGACGTGCAAACCTGAATGTGTAAACACAACTCAAATAATTATGACATTTAGGTAAGAGACAGAATGGTGCACTGTGTGGATGACATCACAATCAAGGTCTTGTCCACTATCAATTTAACAAAGCAATATGAAGAATATCAACAATTTTGGGTCTACTTGCACAAGTAACTCTAAATATCAGAGTAGGAGCCATTTCCAAGGTTTGAATTGAAAGGAGAACAAAGGCTATACCCTATCAATCTTGGATTCCTTACTCAGACACTTTAATCTTAGACATTGAAGACATCACATACATGAGATGAACAAACCTGAGACGAAAATACATAACTAAATACCTACTGAGAAAATTAGCGTTATTTTTAGACAAAATTTTGATGGACTTTCCATTCAGAGAGTCGCCATGTTGTTTACTTGTTTACTGGTACCCACACCAACAGCGCTGTTTATGACGAGGGTCGGTATGGCCATAACAGACGTATTGTGAGATGCATGGATAAACAACAATAGACCGAGCACTTGCTTCACATCCCTTTAGGTATATTCATCTCAGGTCAAACTTGGGAAAGGTGCACATCACATTTTGTACTAGCTCTGATACCCTTCTGAAATTCATTATCAAAATCATATCAGATGAAAGGCTGCTGGCTTGTTTTTCTGTCTTGTTCACTTACTTGAATGTCCATTTGGGCTGCTGACTTGTTTTTCTGTCTTGTTCACTTACCTGAATGTCCATTTGGGCTGCTGACTTGTTTTTCTGTCTTGTTCACTTACTTGAATGTCCATTTGGGCTGCTGACTTGTTTTTCTGTCTTGTTCACTTATTTGAATGTCCATTTGGGCTGCTGACTTGTTTTTCTGTCTTGTTCACTTACTTGAATGTCCATTTGGGCTGCTGACTTGTTTTTCTGTCTTGTTCACTTACTTGAATGTCCATTTGGGCTGCTGACTTGTTTTTCTGTCTTGTTCACTTATTTGAATGTCCATTTGGGCTGCTGACTTGTTTTTCTGTCTTGTTCACTTATTTGAATGTCCATTTGGGCTGCTGACTTGTTTTTCTGTCTTGTTCACTTACTTGAATGTCCATTTGGGCTGCTGACTTGTTTTTCTGTCTTGTTCACTTATTTGAATGTCCATTTGGGCTGCTGACTTGTTTTTCTGTCTTGTTCACTTACTTGAATGTCCATTTGGGCTGCTGACTTGTTTTTCTGTCTTGTTCACTTATTTGAATGTCCATTTGGGCTGCTGACTTGTTTTTCTGTCTTGTTCACTTATTTGAATGTCCATTTGGGCTGCTGACTTGTTTTTCTGTCTTGTTCACTTATTTGAATGTCCATTTGGGCTGCTGACTTGTTTTTCTGTCTTGTTCACTTATTTGAATGTCCATTTGGGCTGCTGACTTGTTTTTCTGTCTTGTTCACTTATTTGAATGTCCATTTGGGCTGCTGACTTGTTTTTCTGTCTTGTTCACTTATTTGAATGTCCATTTGGGCTGCTGACTTGTTTTTTCTGTCTTGTTCACTTATATGAATGTCCATTTGGGCTGCTGACTTGTTTTTCTGTCTTGTTCACTTACTTGAATGTCCATTTGGGCTGCTGACTTGTTTTTCTGTCTTGTTCACTTACTTGAATGTCCATTTGGGCTGCTGACTTGTTTTTCTGTCTTGTTCACTTACTTGAATGTCCATTTGGGCTGCTGACTTGTTTTTCTGTCTTGTTCACTTACTTGAATGTCCATTTGGGCTGCTGGCTTGTTTTTCTGTCTTGTTCACTTACTTGAATGTCCATTTGGGCTGCTGACTTGTTTTTCTGTCTTGTTCACTTACTTGAATGTCCATTTTGGCTGCTGACTTGTTTTTCTGTCTTGTTCACTTACTTGAATGTCCATTTGGGCTGCCGACTTGTTTTTCTGTCTTGTTCACTTACTTGAATGTCCATTTGGGCTGCTGGCTTGTTTTTCTGTCTTGTTCACTTACTTGAATGTCCATTTGGGCTGCTGGCTTGTTTTTCTGTCTTGTTCACTTACTTGAATGTCCATTTGGGCTGCTGACTTGTTTTTCTGTCTTGTTCACTTACTTGAATGTCCATTTGGGCTGCTGACTTGTTTTTCTGTCTTGTTCACTTACTTGAATGTCCATTTGGGCTGCTGACTTGTTTTTCTGTCTTGTTCACTTACTTGAATGTCCATTTGGGCTGCTGACTTGTTTTTCTTGTTCACTTACTTGAATGTCCATTTGTTCAGAAATTGCTCTGTCAGCTCTACGCAGTCCACGCTTGAATTTGGTGTCAAACAACTCCATAACAGAATTCAAGATATCTATAAAATTAAAGTTTCAAAATATGGGTTTTGAGAAGTTACTCCTAAAGTTTGCAACAACAAAAATAACTAAAAATGCTAAAATATGAAGGTGGTTTTCTTTTGAAATTGGCTTCTGACATTTGTGTATAATTTGTGTTAATTTGCTCATTTAACTTTGTTTACATTTAAAAACTATTTCATGAGAGATGGGAATCCCCTTTCAAATAATCATGCAAGAGTAATGACATCTCTTGGAAATCCCCTTTGATCAGAATAACAAAATCAATCATATTATATATCTATTTATGGCTCTTGGAAATCCCTCATTTTTTCACTAAAACTGAGATTTTGGTATTAGAAGAGAGCTTATTACCCCAGTAAGATTTAATGCCTGAGATATGTTTCATACGATGTGTAAACAATAACATGATGAAAAAAGGGCATTGTTATACATGTTTTTGCTTTTTGAAGCATACTGTTTTAATAGTAGGCCTCAATGTAAGATGGAAAAGAGAACAACACATTGGACCATGCATACCCCTTCAGATTTCACACCACCAAATAGAATTATATGGTTGTGCACCCTTAATTTCACTTCTGAAGACTGCTAGCAAGACTATAACATTGCTACCGGAAGTGACGTAACTTCCCGCCAGTCATCAGCTGTTGGATCATCACAACAACACCAAGCTTTGATAAAGTCAGTGGCTCACTGACGAAACTGTCAGCAAGAAAAACTAGTAAGTTTTATTCAAATTGGTTTTGACAAAAGAAAAACTCTCTTTATTTGTTGATTACCAAACCTGATGAAACTGTTTCAAGAAATGAAATAGATATACATGTAGGGCTGACACTTTCACATTAAGGGGCATTTGGTGAAAGCAAAATGTAAGAAATATGGGGTCAATGGGTGAGAACATGACCTTTTTTAAATGGAACCTTTGGGTGAGAGCTGAAACAGTGCCACAGAAACCTCAAACATTGAATTTCTAGTTCTAAATGACTTCACATTTCTTTGTTTTTTTTCAAAATAAGTAAACAAATCAGTGATAAATGAAAGTTGCTGTTCTATTAAATTGAAAAATAAGGGTCTTTGGATGACAAATCAAATGAAAAAATAGGGGGTCCTCGGGTAATAGAGCATGTGTTTGTAAACAAATATAGGGTCTTTGGGTGACAGCGACGCTGAAAAAGGGAGTCTTAACAGCCCTACATACACGTCACTTCCAAAGTGGGAGTGCCCCCCGGGGTACTCAGTACAAATGACCATACGGGGCGTGCGGAAACATGGGTAGCATTTTCAGCCTTCTGGTATATCAATGACCCCTTTTTCAAAGCCTATTTAGGTATATGAATGGGTCCTTTTTCCAAAATTTTCTCAATTTTTTCAGAAAACAGCCCAATTTTTCCTTAATCTAGCCAAAATTTTCCCAAAATTTTGGGAAAATTTGTAAAAACTAAGACAATTTTGGGTAAATTCGGCCGAAAATTTTGACTTTTGGTATATCAATGGGTCCAAATTTCTTGAAAAATTGGTATATTTATGGGTCTACTTCCAAAATCTCAGCGGCACGTCCCTACCAAAACCAAACTTGAGTACCCCCGGTGCCCCGATTGCTCCATAGATTTGGATTCTAGAAGCACATGTGTGTATCACAGTGGCGCGTATCCATAGAACAGTATGCAACTTCTGGGGCAACCACTTAACTACCTTGTCTGTGTCCATACTGCTTTTATTCCAGGCCTAAAATATCACTGGTGTTATAAGATAAATATGAGCTTTTCCAATGATATCAAAAACTGCATTTTGACAAGCTAAAGGTAACGACACTGTCACTTAAGTCACACCTTTAATGGTTTGCACAATTTTCACTTTGATAATTAGAATCTGAGCGTTAAAAAATGAAAAATTATTTTCCAAACAAAACTGTCTCGCATGCCAAATGTTCTATAATGCTATTAGTATAATTATTTCCTGAAAGTGAGAAGAAAAAGAAAAGAAGTTCCTATGGTTACCTCTGAAGCTGGGTCTTTGCTTTGGTTCAGCTACCCAACACTTCTTGATGATATCTATGAGTTCTGATGGGGCTTCTTGAGGGATGACTTCCAAGTTTGGACGGTGTCCTTGGAGAACCCAATGGGCAATAAGAGCATCATTGGCAACTGAAAAGCAATAATAATTCACAATTAACTAATTTACTGATTGAGAGGTAGGGGCTTACTACACTGTGCAACTGTTGTTACCTTATTTTCTCTAAAGAAACTTCACCCCTCTAAATATATGCCTCCACCATTTGTTCAACTAAACTGTTCCATTCATGCTGGAAATATTAGTTATACGTCGATATTGTGAAGGATCGTTAGTCTGAAAACCCAAAATTTAGTTATAAACCGTAATCCTTAGCATCACCTAAGTCTAATCCTAACATAACCTAGCCCTACCACGGGGCCTTTTTTTTGTTTTTACACACTTTTATACTATACACCATGGAACTGCTAAAAACACAGTGACAGCTCACAACCCACTAACCGCTGTCCCCGAGAAAAAAGTTTTTTTGTGGGGGAATTAGAAGTCTGGATATAGCCAGGTTTTATGATATAGCATGGTTTTGGGTCACCCCAAAGGCCCTATACTAGTAGGGCTAACATAACCCTGGCTCTAATCCCGGGGCTCTAATCCTAGCCTAATTTTCTGATAGTGATGGGTGTTTAGACTTAAGCTTGGCTGAAATGCCTGTGGTCATCCTAATTTCTCTTCAACTCCATGCATGCACTCATGGCTATTGGATTCACTGACTAGTGGGTTAAATTTCCCCACTGAGCTGGAACAGTTGGAATAAATAATCTACTATCACAACCTAGGTCCAACCAGATTTAGGCAACACATCTTATGATAGAACATTCATGTAATAAATTGAACTAAATGATATTAATTTTGTCTTTTCAATGAAAAAAATGTCATGCAAAAGGCTCAAATCAGAAATCACATTTAATATGTTGTGAACTGACTTACACTGTTGTTGTTGTGGCCATGCATGCATCCCTTCCACTGACTAGTTCATATGTGGTGACAGCAAATCTGAAACATCAATTTAAATCACTGTTGTGAAAAATGATGTAAAACTACTGCCCTTAGAAAAAAACTTTCAGTTTAGCATTTCGCCATCGTTAGCCATTGTTTCGATGGCAATTTTAGTTACCAGAGGGAGTCTCATCGGTTGATTTTTTAAATTTATGACCAATTGATCCAGTGGGCATCATCAACTGATGACGTCATTTCATACAACAAAGGATCAACTGACATTCACTATTGAGGAAAGCAAAGAATTGCCGAAACTGTACATGGAAAACTGTGCGTTTTTCTTGGAATTTTACAATGAAAACTTGGATTTCTCAATTCCTGATGAATCTCTTCAAAGATAAAATAATATTTATCTTACGTGTATATATCCCAGAATTCATCTGGTTCTGTAGCTGTAGGGCTTGAGGCTTCAGGTGGGATGTGAGATCGTGTTCCAGAAACATGAGCGTGTTGACGAGATGTCATACTGCTAACGGCAAGACCCAAATCTCCTATCTACATAAATATATAAATAATAATAATAATAATAATAAATAACCCTGAAGAAATTGTAAACAGCAACCGAATTAAAGTTTTTGTATTTAATAAAATTTAACATCAACACATGTGATGTGATCAAACAAAATTAAGTTCTTTGCTCAAATCTATTTTCACTCAGTTTAGGCTAAATATGTTACAATAGCTGCCCTATAGACATTTGACAATTTCTGCATTTTATATACAGTACACACCTATAAATATGACACCTGGCAGCTATTACAGATGGAAATTTAAACCCTCAAAATGAATTGGTCAAGTCTCTTGTACCATATTGTTGTCATTTATGGGAAATAATTAATTAACAAACAAACAAATTAAAACACATGAATTTGCAAGATCAACATATGACTCGCTTTCAAATATCATGTCACACATTCTCTTCACTTTTACTTTCCTATGTAATTTACTGAGAAACCAAAACATTTAAAACTTTTTAAAGTAATTATGGTATTAAAAGCATCTCTGAATGGTTAAATTGATTGTAAATCTACTGCTGCAGTTAATCAGCACTGCCACAATGAGTACCAGTATAGTACCTGGCACCTGCAATGATCCATTTATGTATCCCATGTAAAGTTATATTTTTCACATATTCTTTAAAACTTTGAAAATCTAAATCTTTAGGGGTTAATTGCAAGTGTCAAGTTGATGGTGCATACCTCTAATGTCTCCAGAAGACAAGTTGCTTTTCGTAAGTTTCAAACAAGAAATATTGGCATAGAGGAGTGTCAGTTCTAGTTGTCACACCTGCATGCTTTCCAAACTTTTGTATTGTCATGTATCCATTAAAGAAAGCGACCTCTTGGAGTTTCAGAGTTATGAGACGTATAAGCTAGCATGTGTGAATGCTTGCACGTGATGACCTGCACGCATATACTGATGTTGCATGCATGCAGGACACCATCCATGCATGTGCTTCCCTTGTTATTTGTACCAAATACTGTCATCCGAACACTAAAAAACTGCATGTGTGCATTACACATCAAAGCAAAAGTGCGGATGCTTGCCAAAAATGTGTGCTTTTCATCCTACCTTATTCTCATACTGTGCGAGGGATAAGTAAAAGAAGGCCCAATCTCTAATAGCTGGGTTTGTAAATCAAGGTTTGTATATACTTTTTTAATACAAAGATTATGCAAATAACTCATTAATATTCAAAATTATGTAAATAACTCATTACTATTCAAAACTATGCAAATAACCTGACACAAAACTATACAGCACAAGAGGTGATCATAATCTGTCATCCTACCATCATCATTAGCCTTTGGCTGCAGAGTAAAACACTTGCACAATCAACTCAAGAAAAAATATTTCACACTATGAAACTCAACTAGAAAAGTATGTCTCCTGCGGTGTATCTGTTGTTTTACTGTGAATTCATATGTTAAAACCAGGTGAGGTTTTCACAAGCTTTGCTGTCTCACCTGCCCCATTTTACTTGTTTTGTTGTTTATTGTTGTTTTGATATGGAAATAAAGTTGATTTGATTTGATCAAACAAAACTTTGATGCCTGAGCTATCAGTCAGTGACGTGATTAATGACTTGTAAAGCAACACAACCACTTACAGCTACTCTGAAGTACAAAGTTCAGACGCGACGCACACATTGTGCCCACTTTGAAGGCACGAATACCTACAGCACAGCACTACGCACTGTTAACGCGCTGTATACGCGCGCGTTGTCACTTTGTACTTCAGAGTGGACAAACTGTACATGTATTACTGATTACTGACTGGTGACTATGGCTGCAAGTTTCTCATTACAACACTGGAGATTATAGTCTGATAAGCTGAACTAGCATGACACATGCACCTAGTCCTACTTTAGGGGGGTGCATATAATTTTGGATGCGTTATTCCTAAGTGTTCTGCTTGTCAGAAATAAACATACATACACAAAAGGGTTTGTCTGCACTAACAATGTTTCAGACTAGCAGCTAGTATATGGAATCAACAGGCAGGTCCCATCAAATTGCAATTCTTAATGTTGAGAAGATGTTTCAACTCCGGGGGGGGGGGCACTCACATTTCGGTCTGTACGCATGCGTGACCAAAAAAACAAGGAAAAGGCGGTGTTTTTTTAGGCAAGGCAAGTTAGGCGAGTGACACATTTAGGGTCTAAAAAACACTGATTTTCAAGAATAAGGGTAGTTTTCTGAAACTGAGCAACTTGTTTAGGGTACCTTTTCAAATTTTTGGTAAATTACGAGTTCAAAAAGGGTACATTTTTTCATTTTTACTAGCCAAAAAACTCATTAGTGGGTAAATTTTATATTAAATTACCTTATTAAGGGCCTAAATTTGCTGTTAGGGTAAAACTCATTTAGGGGTGTTCATCAAAGAAAATTTGGTCACGCATGCGTACCCTATCATACTTGAGTGGCCCCCCTGGGTTTCAACTATTAGACAAATCTATAGCATACCTTTGCATCAAATGCATTGTCCACAAATACATTTTCTAGTTTCAAATCGCGATGTATTATCGGCGGGTTAAGGGTGTGGAGATAATTCATGCCGAATGCTATATCTTGAACCATTTTGACCTTTCTGGACCAGCAGTCACACTTCATGTACTTCTTCTCAAATTCCTTCAGCGAGCCATTCTCAAAGAACTCCATGACGATGCCAATATCCCCAGGATTCTTTATCAAGCCCATGATCCTAACGAGGTAAGGAGATGACACCACTCGAAACATCCTATCTGCCTCTTTTTGGACATCTGCTGTAAGGCTGTAATTAACAAAGAATCCAAAATGATTTAGGAAAACAGTACAGAAATGCTATATGTAAAGAGTGATAATTATTGCGCAGCCCCATACAAGCTTCCACACACAGGAAATGATTTAAATATGTGGTAATAGATTTTGTCCCCATACATGTTTCCATGTTCAACTCGCTATACTGTATATCAGCTTTTATCAAAATATATAAAATCTTCCAAAGCCACTGCATGCATGCATTCCATGTGATGCAATGCTCAATGCAATCACCCTACATTGTAAGTAATAATAAATATGCACAATTTCGTTGGCTGGGCCAGCAAAACAGCGGTATCATGCAGTAGCCGATGACGTGTTTGGCACCCGAGGGGTCTGGGGTTCAAATCCCAACTTCTTTGTTCGTTTTCGAAATATTCAATGCAGAAAAGACCCAAAATATGAATATTGATCCAGGTCTTATGAGAAATGTCACCTCCCTGGTGGGGAAAATATTTTAATCATATTATTTATTTTTTCTCTTTCTGACACCATTCAGTGGGTCATACTTTCTTGATGAAAATGACCCAAAATATGTATAATTATTGACCCGGGTCTTATGATGAGTGTCACCCATGGGTGGGGAAATGTTTGTATTATATTCTTTACTTTTTTCTTTCATTTGACACCACTTGGGAGTCATGACTTCTTGGCATTTCGAGATTGCCTCATTCATAGGAAGTCATATCAAGCTTCATGTTACCGAGAATTGCAGAAAAAATCCCTCACTTCAAAGTGAATCTTTCTGGCGCCTTTGTTATTTGGCCTAACATGGTATAAATGTTTACGTTTATAAGTATATGCTTGTAATTGAATTATTCTGCATACCTATTGACCACTTTTGACCACAAAACTCTGAACACCCCAAAGGCACACTGTAACAACAATGCATGTGTGCAAGAGATGTCACTGTATGATGCTGCTTGTGGGAGAAGCAGTTTGACAGAAGAAGAAAGAAGAACTAGAAGATAGTCATTCGTTGTTGCCAACCGGGAGTGACCTCTTTGTGACCTTTGACCCTAAATATGTGAAAAACCTACAGACACTAACTAATGACGGCAATGCATGTAAGTCAGTTAAACTAATACCGTAAACGTTCGCCTAATGGAGCACCTGGGCTCCTTTGCCTTTGAGTAAATTTCATATGCAAATAGAGAGCTCCCTCCTCTGAAATCCCAACAAGAATTAAAGTTCCGTGCCCTTCATTTGATGGTGGGAATTTTACGGGAGGGCACTTTTAGGTTGTGGCTAAAATTCCACTTATGTCAAGGGAGCCCATAGCACCATTAGGCGAACGTTTACGGTATAGGCTGATACCATTTCATGGTTCAGCAAAATGATAACTTACCTGACTCCTGTTAATCTCTTCACAGCTACATGTCCCCAGTTGACATGTTTGGCTTTATACACTGCTCCAAAGCCACCTACTCCAAGTACCTTGCCTAGGGTGATGTCTTTGAAATTAATAAGGGTCAAACCAGGACCAGATGTAGATGCCATTTTGTCTTTCTGTGTTAGAAAACAAAATTGAGGTATCATTATTACAACATTCTACAAAACAGCAGGAGAAAAATCGCAGTCAAAATTACTCAATTTTAGTGGCCCAGAATTGGCTGATTTTACATTTTACAAGATTTTAGCAAAAAGTAAAAAAAAAATCTCCGAAAATGCACAATCGGGCTCGTTTTGTTTTTCTTTGTCGTCTTATGCAGACATTTTCTGTATTAGATAAAAAATTGGCTACCTGGAAGCTCCTGGAAGTGTTTTAAATCTATGGAAATGGTACTTGGTAACTGAACACCAAGGAAACTAATTTGAAAATTTAAAGTGCCAAAAATTGTTAGGTGCCTTTATTTTAAACTTCCAACTCTGATACTGAACTAAAAGAATCATTTCGTATTACTGATGATCCCCAAGCATGCTCTGAAAGACCATCAGACTTAACAGTAAAAATTAGATGCTAGTATATTTTGTTTAAAAGTTAAAATGCATTTTATTACTTTTCATCTCAATGTTTGGTTCATATTTGATGTCCAGTTATATAATCTGTTAGTGTTAGCATAAACATAACCCTTGCATATCAAGCTAATCTCGTAGGAGGGCTACACACATATGATCATGTAATGTTTTATGATTTTTTACCATCGTTTCAGGTTTATCAAATCTTATTTTGGTTCTCAGGTCCCCACAAAAGACCTGGAAAGGTATCAATATACATCCCCTCATTTGTAGATGACATTCCAATGTATAATCATGTTAAAGTTTGAAGAATTAAGCTACCATTTACAGAACCAAAGTTATAAGAGAAGAGGTAGAACTTATTGAATGACCCTCATACTTCCAATACTACTTAACAATGAGTAGAATGGGCCAAAAATAGGAAAATTATGACAATTATAATTTTCCCCGGTATTTAGACCATTTTGTCCCGTACCCCTCCCCCTTAAACAGAAATCATTTTAGAGTCTAGAAAATTATTATTATATTTTAGGTTTCTTTTTCATTAAGGGATGGGGTATGAACGTTTGGACAGTATTTATTGTGGGACATTAGAGCACATCAGACATATCGAATTGCATTCTGAATACGAAGAATGTCCTTCTGATATCAAATAATTTTGATTTTTTGAAATTAGCAATTTAATACACATTTTATGGCAAATAATTAAAAATTGATATTTTTGATATTTACCAGTACTTGAAGTAAACTTTATAAATCTGATGATTTATACTTAAAGTGTATGTAGGTGGGATGAAAAGCGGATCAATTGAAAATTTTGACCTTTTGTATTGAAGATATGGATTTTTTTCCCAAAACACAAAAAAAAATTAGGTCTTTTGGGGAAAAAATCCATATCTTCAATATGAAAGGTCAAAATTTTCAATTGATCGTCGGCTTTTCCTCCCAGCTACATACACTTTAAGAATATATCATTAGATTTATAAAATTTACTTCGAGGACTGTTATATATAAAAAATGTGAAAAATATCAAATTTTAATAATTTGTCATAATATTTGTATTATATTGTGAATTTAAAAAAATGAAAATTATTTGATATCAGAAAGACATTCTTCGTATTCATAATGCAATTCGATATGTCTGATGTGCTCTCATGTCCCACAAAAATACTGTCATAACGCTTAAAACGCTCATTCCAGATCCCTTAAAGGGGCAGTGAGAGATTTCGCAGGAAAATTGAATGAGAACATTTCACTTTATATTGATAAAAGGGATCCAGAGAAACCTACCGCAGTGGTAATTTCAAGAAAAAAAACAGTAAATAGTAAAATAAACGACATTTTATGAGCGTTTACGTTAGCGTGCCTAGATCTTGAGTTTTGCACTCGCGTTGCATTATGGGATTGAGCCAAGGCAATTCGGTAACGATTTGACAGCTGTGGTGACAACTCGCGATACGTAAACAATTGACCGTCGATCGGGCACATGGACCCCGGGACATGGACCCCGGACATGGACATGTGTACAAACTATGTAAACAGCAAATTACGCCGTACTAATTATATTCATTTTCTTTTGAAAAGATAAATGATTTCATGTCAATATATCCCGGCAATATATTGTCCACTATCGTGTTTAATTTCCCACTATAAAATTCAAATAAGAACAGCTTATACATGAAGAACCATGCACGTACATGTAAAGGAAGTATTCCAGTAAGCTTTAATATGTATACAATTTCCTTCAGTGCATGACGATTACGTGTAATCAGTGGCAGACCCAGGATTTTTTTCGGAGGGGGACTTGGGGAAGTGAATTTCAGGGGGATCAACCAATTTTGTAGCAAAAGTTGCAGCAAAAATTGGAAATGTGTGTGATTTTTTTTTTTGGGGGAGTCAAGTTGCCTAAAAAAATGGGGGGCAAGAGAAATACCCCTTGCCCCCCAGTCCCAAATTTACAAAAAGTCAGCATCAATAAAATTTCGACCCCCTTATTTCGACAACAATTTTATGACCCAAACACCCCCTCCCCACCACCACAGTCCACCACCAATACACCTTACCCCCGGCAGGCTAAAATTGTATTGAAATCTGTCTTTTGAATAACATAAATACACTATCTGTGGACATCTTGTGACTTCCTACATTTTG
This sequence comes from Amphiura filiformis, assembly GCF_039555335.1. Taxonomy (NCBI): domain Eukaryota; kingdom Metazoa; phylum Echinodermata; class Ophiuroidea; order Amphilepidida; family Amphiuridae; genus Amphiura; species Amphiura filiformis. The sequence continues at coordinate 65,234 of NW_027305613.1, forward strand.
GTCATCACAAATTTTATGACCCCCCATGTTTCTTTATGACCCCCCCCCTCCCCCGTATATTTGGGACCCCCTTCCGAAGAAAGTGACAGCTCCCTAATGCGGGGTCATACGATATCAGAAAACCCTAGAGAAAATCCAATCAGGATCATAGTAACACATTGACCCTTTATGCAAACCACAGATACTGTATTCAAACCCACATCCTAAACCTAACCAATAAACACAATCAAAAGCCAGAAGTGTAAACTAAGTCAGAATTTTGTTTCAACTTATACAAATTGCATTTGCGGGTTAAACAATTTCACAAAGCACAAACTCCTAGAAACACAAGTGCATACCCACACACAAAAGTATCCATAAATCACTTGCAAATATAATTTTCTAAAATTCTGACATGCTTTTTACACTTCTGACTTTTGCTTTTTACATTTACGCTTCAACCACTTGTGATATCAAGTGACTTGAAATGACTTGACTTGCCCTGAATTTTTGGTGACTTGTTATAACTGGGGTCTGGGGTGGACTCAACATTCATACTGGTATTCAGTGCTTGGGTAAGCTTTTTGAACTCAACAATGTCATCAGGGTGCTGCCAGTTCTTAGGAGGGGTCCCAAATAAGTGGAGGATCATGATAGGTTTGGCATAGGCTACAAAAGGGGTCAAATTGTTTTCCACTAAATGTGTGGAACATGGAGGGGTTTTTTTACAATTGAAATTGAAAAATGAAAAAGATTGTAAATGAGGTATCATCATGGCCCTCCAACCTATCCAATGCTTAAAAACCTTGTTTACTTTCAAATTTCAGGGACAGGGTTCTGTCCCTTGTAACTGACAGTGCCCATATAACTTTATAGTTGCTGATATGGATAAGGGGGGTGGGGTCATAAATATTATCAACTTCACTTCAGATACATGTAGGTGACAAAAACAATGCAATCTGGTCACTGATAGCCCCCCCATTCCTTTCCAAAGAAAATAGCCCCACAGGCCCTTCACTGCATGCACACTATAATATCCCCATATTATATAGCCACTCAGTCAATGCGTACATCTACCTGGAAGACACAGGGCATGTGTATGCCAAAAATAATTTCTCTCTTGGACCACTCACAGAGTGAATGGGCCATGTACTGTATGAACACTATGTGTTGATGATCCAGGATCAAACCACTGGTACAGCTACAAACATATAAGAACATGGAAAGTGGACACAGTATTGAAGAAATTGAAGTCTTTTATGGAAATTAATTTAATTACTCTTTTATTTTATTCTGCTCCTTTTCTTTTAATATATCACATTGTAAATTACAATAATTATACAAAAACACCTCACTTTTCCCAGAACATGGGTATAGTATTATAGTATAGTATAGTATAGTATAGTATAGTATAGTATAGTATAGTATAGTATAGTAAAGTCCCATGTTTGAGTAAAGTTCCACCCCTAGTTTTTTGACAAATTCCACAAATTGTCCAAAAATTGGATTTTATTTTTGGATTTGGAGTGTCCCTGGACCAAAGAGCTAAATGCTAGGATCAGCCATGGTTGACTTTTCAAAAATTAAAAAGTTACATTTTGTGTTTTCAATATGCAAAGTTATAATTGGCACTTCAAAATGCATTGGATTTGTATCCATTTTGAAATATGTCAATAGACTAATGACATGAATAGGCCTACAAATAATAACTTATGTTAAACTTTTCATAATTTAAAACTTTATGCTTATGAACACTGCTCACGGGTTCCCGCCCAAGATTAGATAACCCGGGCAGGAAATTCCCTGCCCAGGAACCCGAAATTTCAACAAAAAATTATTTTTCCAGTATTGGAGTGTGTCCCTGGACCTAGAGCTAAATGCTGGGATCATTCATGGTTGTTGTGTTGTTTTTTTATGCGAAGTGATATTTGTGTTCATGTTATACCGGTACTCGATTTCAATATATATATACAAATTCAATGCATTTTGAAATCATTAAGGGGGTACTACACCCCTGTGGTAAATTTGTGACTATTTTTGCTTTTTCTCAAAAACTTATAACACACTGGTAAAAAAAGTTATGTATAATATAGGGGCAATGAATCCAGTTCCTACACTGGAATTTCAGTGACACAAGACAAGCGGTTCGTTATTTAGGATAAAAAATGAGGTACCGCTAGGATGTACCTCGTATCCGATCATATATACTGAACCGCTTGTCTTGAGTCAATTAAATTTCAGTGTAGTAATTGGATTCCTTGCCCCAATAATATACATAACTTTTGTTACCAGTGTGTTATTATTTTTGAGAAAATGCAAAATGGTCACAAATTTACTACAGGTGTAGTACCTTAATAGAGTATGAACAATGGAACATGAATACAAATTATCAATTTGTATATTAAAAACATAAACCTTTTTTTTTGTAAGTCGACCATGAATGATCCTAGCATTTATAAAAAATAGCTCTACGTGTAGGTCCAGAGACAACCGAAAAAGGAATAAAATATTTGTTAAAAAATTTTGGGTACCATATTACCAGCCCGAAAAATGAGTCGGTTACCCGGGCACAAATTTATTACCTGAAAATCCATGGCTTAAGGTGGTACTACACCCCTAGATAAATTTGTGACTATTTTTCTCAAAAAATAATAACACACTGACACTGGTAGTAACAAAAGTTATGTATATTATAGGGGCAAGGAATCCAGTTACTACACTGGAATAATTATTTCAGTGACTCTAGACAAACGGTACATTATTTATGATAAGAAAAGAGGTACCGCTAGAGTACCTAATTTCTTAATGTAAATGAACCACTTGTCTTGAATCACTGAAATTTCAATGAAGTAATTGGATTCCTTGCCCCTATGATATACATAACTTTTGTTACCAATGCATAGCTATTTTTTGATACCAATGCATAGCTATTTTTTGAGAAAAATGCAAAATTAGTCACAAAATTTATCAGGGTGTGTAGTACCACCTTAATGAACACCATTTACTACTTGTTGTATGTAGTACATGATCAACTACATAACAATACGATGACATTTCATCAACTTTGAATGTCAGTCAAAGGTCTCATATCAGGTGTCACATCCCCGGGGTCACATCGCAAAAAAGAGCTATCGATCATGCGATGGCATTTCTTCTTGAATTGAGTCCCTGCTGGCATGGCTGGCAGCTGCCATCAAGTCATTTCCAGTTTATCACCATCCCATGCCATGGAAGCTAGAGTTAGACTCGAGTAAATCATTCTTGAATGCTCCGTTGATTTTCCATGATGTTCCCCCCCTTTTCATGTTTTTATCATGTACATTAGAGTACATTTGCACCCCATTCATGCATTTGCTCCTATTTGCCCAGCATGTGAAGTAATGCTTTGATCACTACTAATTCATGTGCAATAGTTATAGCACTGACTAGTCTGGTAATAGTGGTATTGATGTACTTCACCATTAGGCTCATCAGAATGTTTATCGCGTCCTCACTTACACAGGATCGGCTACATACATACATGGTACTAGTAGTTGATGTTGCAAATAATGAAATTGCAATGCATATTGAACATGCATCCAGTTGCTGAACAGAGAGAAGAAGTGCATGCTGTCGGATTCTACACTCGTGCGTAGGTACCGGTATTTTCGTCTCAGACTGAACACAGTACATACATCGTCATCACACGCATAGCGGTTGAAATGTAAAGTTTTCCAACTTCAGTTGGTTCCTGAGGATGACTAAACTGAAGCGCAAGCAAACTGACCCTTGAAGCTAAAGAAACATATCGTCCTGGGTGTATCGCACCATGTACAACAACACTGTTTCACTCGCTCGCCAACTCATCATCTGCCAACATCAACATCAACAACGTAACGTAAATGTTATGGCTCATTCCCATGATGCAATGCACGCATTAACCTAAAATCAACGGGAATTTATGTATAGATCTATACTTTTATTAGAAAATCATGAAATTTTACCCGAAAGACGCCGAATTTCGCTTAACTATTTCAGATTAAGATTTGTATAATATGTATAACCATTACGTATATGTAAAAAACCAGACTTTGAGCTAGTTTGACCGAAATTGAGGGCGTTCTGTGCGCGATATCTCTCAATGCCCCTTTAAGTTTGGTATATACTTTGGGGTGAGTTTTAAGAATCCCAGCTGCACACACACCCAAAATCACACCTACATGTACAAAATCAACAACCTCTCCCCCATAAATGAACAGTCTGTATCGACTGCTTGCATGCCCAGGAAACACTGCCGGACCAGGCAGCATGTTGCCTGCCCAGGCAACATAAGCCTTTGTAAATCTTCCGAATTTGGCAGACTAAGCTTTCTGGCTAAACTGCAATTTGCTCTGTTGAGATGTGGCTAAGCACTGAAGCATTATGAGGTTTGATTGGGTTAAAGCTTTTAATATGGTTTTAAGAATTTTAAGAAACTTCAAAATGGCCAAAAAGTGAGTTAATTTAAGGCTTTCTGGTTCTCAACCCCAAATGCAGTCAGTGTATTAAAGACAAAATAGGTTTCAAAAATACCTAATGACAATTACTTATCATTCACTTCAAGGCATTAGTAACTATTTTCAACTGTTACGATTTGGTTGTTCTCAGCATCTTGTGAATGGTAACTTTGGCAAAAATTACATTGATCATTTCATAGTGAGTGTGTAGAAGGATTCAAATATCAGATATACTTTTGTAGGTTCTGTGGCTCTATAGTTATGTTGTAAAGAGGGCTGAGACCACATCACCTTTGTAAAACGCACATAACTCATGAACAACAATAAATCACTGAAGCAAGTTTTCAAAGTATATAATTTGTAGACTGAACTTCTGCAAAACATCAAGGTGTTATTTTTCAAAAATATATTGATTTAGCCAATGAAAATGGATCTTTTTGGCGGCTTCAACCAACAATACTTAGTCAACCCTTAAAGCAATTTATAAACAATGTTAATTTGTTTACTGTTCGCAGCATGGGATCACTGAATGAATGGGACCTTTCCAAAAGTAATAAAATTTTAACAGAAAGTCATTTGAAAGCAGCACAAGTTTATGTTTACTATCAGCCGACACAGTGTGTTTACCTGTTAGTATTGTTAAGGGTCAATGATTTCTGAACGTCACTGGTATGTATGTCTATTGTGTTTTGAAATCAACTATCAGCCCAATATTTCTATGAACTTATACATTTAGTAACGGTATTTATTACACTGAAATTGAAGTTCTCTGTATAATAACAAGCAATGCTGTAACTAATAAATAATAATAAAGAAATAAATGTGGACCTAAATAAAACAATTTAAAACAATAATATTTATCTGAATTACTTGCAAAATACAGAAATAACAACAAATAATAATACATAAGTTTACCCCTGAGAGCACATCACCCACAAAATTGCATTCAGAATACGAGAAATGTCCTTCTAATATCAAATAATTTTGATTTTTTTTTAATTTGCGATATAATTGAAATTTTATGGCAAATTATTAAAAATTGACATTTTTGACATAACAGTCCTTGAAGTTAACTATGTAGACTTTATAAATTTATGCTACATACTTCAAGTACTTCTTAATTGCAAAGATAGTCTACCTATTATATTATACTTCAAGTATATGTAGCTGGCACCTGGCAGGGTTGGCACGATCAATTGATTTAAATCAAATGATTCTGAATTGATATAAAGTACTCTAATGCTACACTATAATTATCCCTAAACCAAATGCTAAACTGAGTCATAAACCTAACCATAAACTGAACCCATCCAAAATTCTAAACTATAGGCTAATCCATAAAATGATCCTGATCCTAAATGCTAATCCCAAAACCTAATCCTAAACTGAACCCAATCTTAATTCTAAACAATTATCCCTAACCCAAATTCTAAACTGAACCCTAAGCCTAATCCCATACCACATTTCTTTTAATTAAATACTAACCTCTAAACTGAACCCATCCTAAATTCTAAACCAGAACCTGACACTAAACTATCTCCTCATCCCAGATGCTAAGCCACAATCTCTTAACACAAGCCAATGCTAAACCCTAATAACTGAACCTCAACCAATCCCTAAAGGTAATCATAAACTGGACTAACCCTAAATTCTAAACCATAATCCAAACACCGTGAGTCCTTATCCGAAGTGGTAAACCCTAATCCCATAACCTGATCCTAAACTGAACACTTACACTAAAGTTATTGATCCTGCCTGTATCCCTAAATCCAAATCTAAACTACATGGATACAATCCCTAAACAAATGTTCAACCCTTCTCCCTAAACCTTAATTATTATCATTGAATATGATAAGATGACATAATAATATGATAACAGACAAAGGTAAATTGTCTGACTGTCACAGATACAACAGGCAGCCAACAAAAAATAATATAGAAATATGCAAAAGTAGAGCAAACTTACTGCAACTGACTATAGATTTTGTCTCATCCAAGTGGTATATTCCCGGGGCACTCAACTTTGGACAACTAATTAATACAGAGTCAAGTTCAATTGAACACAGTTGCCATTGTGTGGCTAACACACATATTTGGGCTAATATTGACTGCTAAACACCCTATACTAATTGCATAATTAGAAATTGGGCTCCTTTCCAGCTTTGCACAAGTGTGAACAAAGTGGCAACTCTGTCATAACATTCACAAGTCAAAGGAATGCTACAATCCAAGTTACTTTCATGTGACCACACCACTGTGCTTTTTCTTATTTTCATTATTACACAAGTTTACATTGTTCTTCTCTGTAAACTAAAATAATAACAAATAAACATAATTTCTTTTGAGTTCATTGATAAAAAATAACAAATATTGCTCACACCTCTGAGTGAAATAATTATTCAAAACACAGTCACTGCTTGTTCACTCTTTGATGTGCATTGCAGGATAATCATACCCAACATACACAGTACAAGCTTGATACTTGAAAATGGTAAAAGTGGCTTCACTCATGTTCAGATGCACCCAAAGTATTATAAATAGAAGCCAACTAAAGTGCTTCTGATAGCCTAGATATTACTTAGGCCAAACAAAATTGTTTTATTGGAGTAACCGTAATCCGACCTATTCTAAAATTGGGCCAACCCTAGACTTTAAAAAAAAACACCTACCCCCCATGCTATGCAGTGTTCTTCTTCAAAAAAGAATACAACTAACACGAAAAACTGCAATTGCAGAACACAAAGGAAACTGTTTTTATCATTGTGTGATTTATTTGACTGTGAGATCATGTATCGTATTCATTCCATTAACTGCCCATGCCCCTATAAGTGCCCACCCAGTGCCTTTATACAACAAGCAAACTGTGATATTAATTTATTAACTGCCAGTGTAAATCTGAATCATATGGTCTGAAACCGCCCATGCCCCTATAAGTAGGGATGCCCACTGTCAATACAGTTTACACTAGAACGATTTTTCATTTACTGTGTGCGTGCAGTCACACACGTATTGTCTATGGAGAAACTGATCGATACAAGAAATCCCAGGCCTGTTAAATGGCGTACATACTTGTTTTGATCCAAATGTAGGCCTATATCAGGGTGTTTCAAGAAATTCCTGATTCCACCAGAAAACATTAACCAAACTTTTTCCTGTTTGGTCAGTAAATAGAGAGGACATTCCTTCATGAAGAGATCAACTTTTTTAATGAAAAATTTAATGAGATGAGAACTACAACAGGTTGAAGTGACACCATTCCGTGCATCAGGTGTTCAAACGCAATTATCTCCGAATTTGGAGTGAATCAGACAAGCAAACTTACATACTCATAAAATTTAACTATTTTTGAAGACAAAATGTGTAGGATGTTAAGAAATTTAAGAATGTTTAAGCCTACCACGGCCCATCTCAAATCGTGCACTTCTCACTACCATGTCCATTTCATATGCTGGGCATATGCTATCCATCATGGCTTCCATGCACACACAGTGTATTGCTCAATGTAGTAAAGATAACCTTTGAGTTGGAGCAAATTTCTCAAAATTGGTAGTGATTAATGTTACCAAACTTATGCCATGATGAAATATAATAATTTTTGAAGATAAAATGTGCTGACCTTAAAAGATTGAACAATGTTTAAGACTACCGCTTTTCATTTGAAATAATGCACTTATTGTTCATCTCCTCTATGGAGATATTTTCCATGGCGGCCATCTATGATCATGCTTGAGGTTTCACCAAACAAACCATGGGTTTTGAGGTCTTATATTTTTTGTTGTATGTCAACAAAATTGATTAAATTTTCAGGATGATCTTATTTTCATGTTGTTATAAGCAAATATAATGTTCCAGATAAGCTAGTTAATAAATACATTAAGAAAAAGTACCTTAAAGTTGTACTTTCTGTTAGTATTCCTTTTTGGACTTTAACTTTTTAAAATGTTCTAGCAGCCCTATATAAAACCGTGACACTCGAAAAGGCCATATCTCTGGAATGAAACGTCCGATTAAGATTATTTAAACGCCAAAATGTTTCTTTCATCAATTCCCAGCCAATAAGTTAGGTCTGAATCAATTTAAAAGTACTTCAATTTTTAGTGGACATGCCTACTATAAGTGCCCACCCAGTGACTTTACAACAAGCAAACTGTGATATTAGCTTTATTAACTGCCTGTAAAAATCTGAATCATATGGTCTGAAACCGCCCATGCCCCTATAAGTGCCCACCCAGTGACTTTACAACAAGCAAACTGTGATATTAGTTTATTAACTGCCAGTGTAAATCTGAATCATATGGTCTGAAACCGCCCATGCCCCTATAAGTGCCCACCCAGTGACTTTACAACAAGCAAACTGTGATATTAGTTTATTAACTGCCAGTGTAAATCTGAATCATATGGTCTGAAACCGCCCATGCCCCTATAAGCGCCCACCCAGTGACTTTACAACAAGCAAACTGTGATATTAGTTTATTAACTGCCTGTGTAAATCTGAATCATATGGTCTGAAACCGTCCATGCCCCTTTAGCGCCCACCCAGTGACTTTACAACAAGCAAACTGTGATATTAGTTTATTAACTGCCAGTGTAAATCTGAATCATATGGTCTGAAACCGTCCATGCAAAATAAGCGCCCACCTAAAATGACAATGTTAAGGGCCCTGGGCGGTTAATACGGTATATTCAATATAGTACAGGAAGTGGAAAAGGAAAAAAATGCCTGCCCTACCCTATTTTGCAATGGCCCCTTACTCCCATACACCAATTTTATTTTTTAAACAGGAAATAGTGTGCCATTGTGTTTTGTTTTGTTTTTTTACTTTTTACTTGAAATAAATTTATGCAACTGTATATTTATTTTTGTTGCAGCCCGCAGTTAACTTGCACAGTAAACAAGTGTTATTAATCATCAAAATTCAGATTTTGGTACCTTTGTCATTGTTATAGATGTGCTAACATAGCCTGCGAGTGGTTCAGCCGAAAGACGTATATTTAAGACAAAATAAGACATTTTACACGAATCTGCAATTTAGATACTGACAGCTATCTAAATTAGATACATGTATTTCATAATTTGAATGGGGCTTCAACTTCATCAGTACTGCTTTTTTCTTTGTTTTTTGCCAAATTTGTCATTTCAAAAATACCAAATGACAATTTGAATGACTTATCCTTCACTTTTAAGCAATTTATAAACAATTTGAACTTTTTTTACACTTGCACTGGGATCACTGAATGGGTCTTTAATAGAAGCATACATTACAGCAATATCACTTTCACTATTGCCACCTTTGGCCTGGCTGCACTCATTTTGGTGAAAATCGTACCACAGATTCTAGAAGGAAGGGGGCCTACTACCATGCTCAAGGGTATAAGAACAACCATCAAATAACATGGCTTAACTGTGACACTATACATTGCACTCATTTTGGTGAATATCAGACCTACCACCACTGATACTTCAGGGTATATAAGACCAACCATCAAATGACATGGCTTAACTGTGAAATAACTGGTGAATATCAGACCTACCACCACTGATACTTCAGGGTATATAAGACCAACCATCAAATAACATGGCTTAACTGTGACACTATACATTGCACTCATTTTAGTGAATATCAGACCTACCACCACTGGATACTTCAGGGTATATAAGACCAACCATCAAATGACATGGCTTAACTGTGAAATAACTGGTGAATATCAGACCTACCACCACTGATACTTCAGGGTATATAAGACCAACCATCAAATGACATGACTTAACTGTGACACTATACATTGCACTAATTTTAGTGAATATCAGACCTACCACCATACTGCAGGGTAGGGCCTATAAGACCAACCATCAACAAACCATGAGGGTGAGGGACTCGGAGAGATTAAAAACCAACAAATCAAACTTTACTCCAATAAAAATATTGGCTAAGCTTTACTATACCCTACCACATTTGGCCGTCGCCGAAGCTACCCTAGTTTTAGCCCTGCTACACCGACGGCGCGAAACTCGATGATAGGATTACATTGAATGATGTATGGATTAACTCAGTGCAATAAATAAATCACTTAATTCAGCAAATTAACGAACGAGAGAGATTCAAAACAACATTGTAGTAATTTAATTAATAATGCCACTATATAATAAAGTTTTCAATCCCATCAATTGAAAACCAATTTAACCCCTGCAGAATTAATACTGTGGTCCCCCGTTGGTAGGGCCTATTGTGTGAATTTGTGTACTGTTGCTAAGTCGCGTGGTACACAGGCGTTGTTTTGCATTCCGATCATTTCTTGTTTCGTCATTATTTTGTCAGATTCAACAAGACTAGGTTGTGTTTAAAAAATTTTCTTTCCGAAGTTTTTTAGTGAACATATTTTTACAATTGAACCATCGTTCATAATAAGTAGTAATCCCAGTAGCTTTATATATTAATTTGGTTAGTGTAATTACAATATTACGTGGATTTTCATTGATGAATTTCGTCGGAAAAATACAACAAAATCTGTGCGGCGGTTTGGAATTCAGTTCAAGAACTTTGAGTGGAACATTGGGGAGAAAAGCTGGACTTAAAAGGATCGAATTTTATGTCTATTTGCACTATCACCGAGCATCTCGCCAGGTGCATGATGGCTGATAATTCATCAGTTATTGAAGTGCGATCATAGGCTGTAGTATGATAGTTCCAGTTTGGACTCCTTTCTACGACTCCTAAGTCTTTTTACGTGAACGGAAAATCGATGTTTAATTGAGTTTACGCACGAAACAACCAGCTGCAGCAAGGAGTATTAAAAGTCATCAATATGATAAGTGGAAATTGTGACATTGGCTGAGATTCTCTTAATATTTTTGTTATAAAATGATAAATATTTGGAAAAAACTAACCCGAGTGATAGAGGCGAAGTTGCTGGTATACATGCGGTATGTGACAATTCTACGTGAACGGGTCACCCAGCAAATGCAATTCAATGACCAAGCAAGGTGTCCGTCGGCCGTCATCCGGCAGAGGTGTTGAGATCCCGAGTTGAGATCAAGATGACGAGTTGATTTGGTGAGAAATTTGCTTTTATAATCAATCCCGGTTTTAGTAGTAAAGCCTAAAGGTAGAGCACATTTGTAAAAAATGGGCATTGGAAGTAATAACATTGGGTCGCCTGAGTGCGATTTATTTTAATAATTTCACTTCACAAAAAGGAGTTCAAACTTTTTTCAAACTGTGAGATTCGCATTCGCAAAAGCAGAACGCAAAACCAGGTTGCCAAAAAATTTCTGCTTGATTTGCTGGCCAAATAATCGAAGTCTCCAAAAATTCTTTTAATTTGGTTTATGGAACAGGAAACTATCTGAAGTCGCGGGAGCCAAATATTGTAAAGTCGTAAAAAATTGTCCTTAATCATTGGTTTTGAGACAGGAATTGTCAAAAGTCGCGAAAATAAATAAATAATTTTTTTCAAAATTCGCCCAATTGGGCTACCAAATCGCGGGTTTGGCAATACTTAATGGCGGTCTCGATGATTGAGTAAATTCTTTACCGTCAATCAGTCCTGGGGTTTATGCAAATAGCCAATTTCTATGGCGCGTTATCAACCCCATAGATTAAATGATCAAACCCATTTACGAAATTACGAGAAATTACATCAGTAATTCATTAATGAGATGACGTCATTCGAACATGTACCACGTATACAAAGATATTTACATTGTTGAATGCGATATCAAGTTGTGTTCGGAACGAAATTTGAGTGCCAATAAAGAGCAGTTATGATTTAAAATGTTTATTATTTAGTTTAAATTTGGGTTTCCACATATAATTTGCATCGTTCACAGAATGTATCAACTTAATTGTAAGTAAAACATCGGACTTCTGCAGGATGAAATAGGCGCGTGGTATAGGTTGCAGAATTCGACATGCTTGATTTTCTAGAATCCATGGACGGGAAAGATCGAATCACTTCCCTGGTTAAAAACACATGGATCAGAAACAACAACCGTGGGTGGTCAAAACCCTTTATATAATCATGCTGATGCACGGCGTGCCTGGTTTTAGTTGAAAACAAACTGTATTGTTGTGGCTGCAATATCCGGGCATTGTAGGGATTATAAAATAATCCCAGGGTTTCAGTCCTGAAAAGGTTAAGATGCGGAGCCATGCGAGGTGTGCTGTGACTCCTGCTTTGCATAAAACATATAAAATGCCTCTTCTTTGTCCAATCGTGGGACAGGAGTCATTCACAGGCCGCGCTTGGGAGGCGTTGGCGTTTTTTCGGTAACTAGTGTCGGGAAAATTTACAAGCAGTTAATTGTATTCCCATCCGAAGTAAAAAATAATAATAATAAAATAAGATAAAATCTTTGCGTCCATTTACATCAGTGAATAGAGCACAAGCTTTTGCTGATACAAGCGGCAGCCAAAAATCAGTCAATCAATAAATATGAATAGTGCTCCAAGTTTTTGCTGATACAAAGCGACATCTAAAAATCGTGCAATAAATAAATAAATAAAATGAAATAAAATGAAAAAATAAATAAATAAATAAATAAATAAATAGCCTATGGGCATATAAATAAATGGGAAATATATATATATTAATCAAAATTATATATAGCCTATGGGCATATAAATAAATAAATAAATAAATAAATAAAAATTATAGCCTCAGGGCATATGAATAAACGAAAAAATTAATAAATAAATTGAAAATAATATATAGCCTATGGGCATATTAATGAAAAAAAAAAAAAAAAAAAAAAAGTTTCTGGTAGGGCATATATGGTAGCCAGTCACTCCGTGTGGAGACACACTCCGTCCTGATGGGACCAGGCTCAAACAAAATGTTCAAGCCAGCGTTAAAAAGCCTATAAACATACTGGCCTATATGCAAAGAGACGTGAAAAACTAATTTGAAGAACAAGAACAAGGAAAGGGGTGTCACATCCAGACTTTGCAAGATAAAAGTGACACTGAACGCTGATATAAATAATCTGTTTACATTTATATAGTAGGCATTTTGATCTGCCAAGATCGTAAACAAGTGTTGTGCGATATGCAATATAGTAACATCGCTATGCGGTGCATTAGTGATGCGCGGTATATGATATCCTGGATATTACAAGTGGGATATTCGTGAATCATTTAGTCTGATTAAATAATGTTAGTGGCTTTTGAAAAAGCTTGAAATTACTGGAAGTCAAATTTTGGTTGGATTTTCATGAAAATTCCTGGACAATTGTTTAAAGCAATCGGTAAGGGTTAGGATAGGTGAACAGATTTCCTTTTTAGCGTAAAATACTAACATCGAAGGGCAGCATTATAATTTAACAATTTTGGAGGTCGTATATACCTGTAAATTACAGAAAATATTAACAGTGAGTGGCAGCCCTATAATTTAACAATTGGAAGATCGTTTTATGGGTTTTCTGACATATGCATAGGTGTTGGCACACAATGTCATCGACCCTATATCTTCATAGCAGAAATCGCCATGGTAGGTTGAATCCACAGCCACGATTGGCCATTTGGTTCAGACCTTTGAAGCTCTTTGAGACGAATAATTAGTCGAGGGACATGACTAAGGCTACTCACAATAGCGGGGTAATTGATCTTGGTTTTGCGTGAATAAGCTTGTATACCCCATTGAAGTCAATGGGCATCGACTTTTATACTGCCTGGTAGTGCGTGCAGCTGTACTACACGATGTAGTGCATCCAGGTCCAGCGCAATATAAAATTAGAGTTTTGGTCCGATTTTGAGTTCAAAGCGCATGGCCAATTTTCAAAGCGCATTCTAGCGACCATCATATCTGTTCAACACGTATTTTTCAAGTGTATGAGACCACATCTGGTTTCTTGAGAAAAATTCATTTACGGGAGATATTCATCATTTTCTAACCCGGTATCCGAAGATTTTCGTCTGATATCAAAATCGTGCATAGCAATTCACGTATCGATCCCCTGTATTCATTTTAGTGTCTCTGCTACACCAAATAATTATTAGCCAGGCGGTGTCGGTGTGTGGCATTTAAGGAACTCATAGAAAATGTATCATCAGGAAATTGTAGAGTCATCTGATGTAAAATAAGTTTGGTGGATCATGGTACGATTCCTTATATTTACTTGCCCAAATTAACTCGGCATAGTGTTTTATTACATTTGGGTTTAATCTACTTGGCAGCATCTTTGTGAAGCTCGCCTAGATAGTGGGAACAGAGCACTGCCTTTCCACTTGGACCTTCTGGCATATTTAAAAACGTTGAAAAGTAAATAAAGAGGTAAATAAATAAACAAAATAAATGGAAAAATAATCATGTTCAAGATCAATTCAATTTTCAACTTTTGAGTATATAGTAAGGTAGTTTTATTAATCATCAGGCTTGTATATATGCAAAAGCCTTTGCTTGCACAATTTGCTTCCCTTTTTCTGTCTTCTTCATTGCAGATTATATCAGGTAACAGAAGGGAAGACGTGTTGCTTGTTGTGAGACTGGAGATTTGTTTATGACCACAATATTTGACGGTGATCTCATCATCAAGGGTTTACTTCAGTTTAGACCATAGACCATTTACATGGAGCCACATAACAGCTACATTGCAGCAATCAATGACTTATATTTGCACATTTTGAATTAATATCGAATGTTGCACGTTGCTTTATTTACAAGCTATGTACAATGGAAGAATCATTTCAAGTGCTTTAAAAAACCCAACATAAAATGGAGACAATCTGGTAAGAATCACAAATCACGTTACAATTATTGTACGTCGTCGTTGTCTTGTGGGTCATAAGTAATATGACTGACCTGGTATTGTGATTTTAAGAGTGTTGTTTCAACTCTGCCTGTCCAATCCAAGATGATGCATGTTGAGCATTCACAAGTTGGTTTTGAATGTCATCTGACCAATAGACCTCTGTTCCCAAAGTCCTGCAGTTGCTGCAGTCAATCTTCTGACATTCTGAACATTTGACAGGTATGTACACTTGTACAGCATCATCAATTATACTTTCAGTTGTCAGGTACTCAAAATTCTTGTTTAATGTAAGTATCCATAACAGTTGGAATGCACACTGAATATGTGCACATGATATAGTGGATTAAGGAGATGTAAATTTAATGCCAAGAACACTTAAGAATTCAATTGTCAGATTGGTATAAGTTAATAAGCAAGGAACGTGTCAAGTTGCTGCTTGAATGTTTGTTTTGGTTTTGTTTTGTATTGTTTTAAACAATCTTCTTGTTCAGAACCATGAATTGACCTATTGTATTTATTTAATAAATATTTATTGAAGACCGGTCTAGCAGGTGGGATCCTTATTTGGTTAGAATTTTTCATATTCAATTTGATACAGTGTTTTGCCAATTTTGAGATTACATTGAATTGATCATGTGTTTTATTGCTTCGCTGTATACTTCATTTTCATTTTTGTTTTCTACTCACGTGTTTATCTATGTGTGTACAGCTTGGCTTTTTAAAAATTCGTGTTTTATGATTCTAATTTCATCTTCTGCTTGATATTTGTTAGCAGTATCTTGCTGTTGTTTATTCAATTGTTGTCTGGTTAAACTTATTTTGCTTTAGTGCTTATGCCGTCACTTTGAACATTTCACTTAGTTGTTTCTTTACTCATTTTGCATGTATTTTTTCCGTGCAATACCTTTTTGTGCAATGTTCATCGTGTGCCTATTTCAATTGTTTCTTATTTCTTAATGATGTATATTTATATTTTAATGGGTATTTTGTTTTTAAGTACACATGTTTTAATTGTAAGGCGCCTTGTGGTCTTTGATGTAATGCGCTATATAAGAATAAATTATTATTATTATTATTATTTGGTCGATTAGGTTTGTTTGTACTAAGGAAGGAATCAACTCCAGGTTGGCATGGGATAGCCTAGGCAGGGGCCAAGTACTATGCCCTCAAAATTTTTCTTGTTCAACAAAATTCAAAATCAAAAAATTGTGTTCAAGTTTTTTCGTGAGGTTGCGCAGCCGCCTAGTTATCACGTTGATAAAAGAAGTAGGTTGACCTATTGTATTTTATAGAATAGGCATGTTATCCTAGTTCTCTGTACACTTTTATAGCATTTCTCGTTTGATGAGAAAAACATGGTGCGGGGCTTAGATGTACCAGAAATATAAACGAGTGGCACACACAATTTGTAGAGCAGAGTTAACAAACGCACATGTCATTACCCACAGATATAGTTCATCCAGATATGCGTAATATTGACAAACCACTATGGGTAGGGGATTGCACCATAGACCATTTGCACTCGCAGGCCCCGTTTGGTCTCCTATATATCAGGCAAAAGAACATCCAGAGAGCTTCCCATATCCCCAGGCTTAACTGACGAAAATAAATAAAGAATCAATAGAATATGTTTAAAAATCTGGGGGATTGGGAAGTTTATTTCTCATTCAGTTCTTGCATGATCCATTAACTTCTTTGGCAGAGATTTTCTAATTTGAAACATATATCTATTTAAGTATGGATAAGAAATGCACACAAATTAAAGTATGTAGACATTTTAGTATGGATCAAGTATCCAATTTAACCTGTCAGGGAATTCCCTATATGAATGTACGATTCCTGGAAACCATCTGACAGGAATATATATTATATATTTTGCATGCACAAATATTGTTAAAGGTTTCAGCCCATATCATTTTATATAATATTACTGGCTGTGCTCTTTGTTTGGATATTTATAATCTCCCTTTTTGTAGTTCACTGGGGATGTGATTTCAGATAGGTCATCTGGGGTGCTATATTAAATATTCCTTATTTTATATTTATATTTTATATTAACAAGATATTATTCAGCTCCTCTGTAGGGGTCACGAGGGTGGTGACTTAAGATAGGTTTCATCTAGGTCCTCTAAAATATTCTTGTTTATTTTAAGATATTTATAAGCCCTTATTGTGTAGGTCACTTGGGTGGTGACTTTTGATAGTTCATCAGGGTCCTTTGTAAATCTAAATATCGTTTTGCTAATAAGTCCAGGTTTTGGGGGCTGATTCCTTATATGCATGCTATATATTTTTGTTACATACTTAGTGCAAATAAATCATATATGTCTGTTGAACGTCTGACAAAGACGCAAATCATTGCTTCCAATTTCATTATTTTGTCTGGGGTTAATAAAGTTTTCAATCCCATCAATTGAAAACCAATTTAACCCCTGCAGAATTAATACTGTGGTCCCCCGTTGGTAGGGCCTATTGTGTGAATTTGTGTACTGTTGCTAAGTCGCGTGGTACACAGGCGTTGTTTTGCATTCCGATCATTTCTTGTTTCGTCATTATTTTGTCAGATTCAACAAGACTAGGTTGTGTTTAAAAAATTTTCTTTCCCACCCACCACTCCCTTTGCAATTTTTCATATTGAGAGTATGGTAGTGGTGGTGCGGAAAAAATTATAAAGAAAATTTAAAGTTTTTATGTTAAAGTTAAAGAAGCAATTCTAACGTAATTGATAGAGCAAAGATTCGGTCACGATATTCGTGATTTGATGATTGGTTTGGTGCAGTCGTCTAATTCCTTTTGAGAGCGGTAAATTGCTCAAATCATGAAACTCTTGATAGGTGCCTTCCTTTGCTTTATCAATCAAGAACTTCCTGCTGATACTTTAACTTCATCTTGTAAAATGTACAACTCGGCGGATTCTCTCTCCTTGGGTTAATAAAGCATATAGTTAAATGTTATCTCATATGTTATAGCTTTTCAAACAAAAAATTAAAAGAAAAGGACGAGATAGCTGTAGTTGATTAAAATACACACATGTCTAACCATGTCATTTGAAGTGAGCAATGCTAAAGCATTAGCAGCAATTTAAACAAATTTAAAATCCGCTGGCAGAGATTTTCTAATTTGAAACATATATCTATTTAAGTATGGATAAGAAATGCACACAAATTAAAGTATGTAGACATTTTAGTATGGATCAAGTATCCAATTTAACCTGTCAGGGATTTCCCCTATATGAATGTACGATTCCTGGAAACCATCTGACAGGAATATATATTATATATTTTGCATGCACAAATATTGTTAAAGGTTTCAGCCCATATCATTTTATATAATATTACTGGCTGTGCTCTTTGTTTGGATATTTATAATCTCCCCTTTTTGTAGTTCACTGGGGATGTGATTTCAGATAGGTCATCTGGGGTGCTATATTAAATATTCCTTATTTTATATTTATATTTTATATTAACAAGATATTATTCAGCTCCCTCTGTAGGGGTCACGAGGGTGGTGACTTAAGATAGGTTTCATCTAGGTCCTCTAAAATATTCTTGTTTATTTTAAGATATTTATAAGCCCTTATTGTGTAGGTCACTTGGGTGGTGACTTTTGATAGTTCATCAGGGTCCTTTGTAAATCTAAATATCGTTTTGCTAATAAGTCCAGGTTTTGGGGGCTGATTCCTTATATGCATGCTATATATTTTTGTTACATACTTAGTGCAAATAAATCATATATGTCTGTTGAACGTCTGACAAAGACGCAAATCATTGCTTCCAATTTCATTATTTTGTCTGGGGTTAATGAAGAGGAACATTAGTAAATTTTAAATTTAATTAATATTCATAATTATTGCTTTGCTTCCCATAATCAGCCAGGAATCATAAATCTGCATAATGATCAGTTTCCATTCATTAATTATCTTATTTAAAGAAGAGATAAAAAATTATTAATTAACTTAAAAACATTAACTTTTAACAATAGTCAGTCATTAATTATAATATGTAAATTTTCTGATGCACACCAGGAAGGTTACTGTTGTTGCAGGGCTACAGCGACTTCGCCGTTTGATAATTAATCAATTAATTAATGTTCTTAAACAATTAACTTTTATCAATATTCAGTCATTAATACTATGCCCATGAGGAAGGTTATCGTTGTTGCAGGGCTACAGCGACATCGCCGTTTGATAATTAATGAATTAATTAACAAACAAACAAACAAACTTTATAAATATTCACTCATTAATGCGATGCCTATGAGGAAGGTTATCGTTGTTGCAGGGCTACAGCGACATCGCCGTGTGAACTTTGAGCGACAATTTCTAA
Organism: Amphiura filiformis; assembly: GCF_039555335.1. Lineage (NCBI taxonomy): Eukaryota > Metazoa > Echinodermata > Ophiuroidea > Amphilepidida > Amphiuridae > Amphiura > Amphiura filiformis. Next base: position 84,760 of record NW_027305613.1, read on the forward strand.
ACAACCCTACTACCGATTTCCATGATTTTTGTACCAAATTTCTTCTTTTTAAAAGACCGTGCTAAGTATAAATGATAAAATTATCATGATTATCGTCGTTCATAAAACGCTCCTACCACTCACAAGCTTTACTTTACATTGACCGCGTTCTTACGTTCAATACAAATCTGAATAAAGATGGAAGATAATTACAAGTTCTGTTTCATTCACAATGTTTTTTTGAACTTGTAAAAGAAATGTCTTATGATGCTTATTTTTTCACCACTTTTCAGTGGTCACGGTCCTGTTTTTATTTATAACAACTGCAAAGTATGAAATCACATAAACCAGTGTATACGTCGTTCATAAAAGGCCCCAACCAGTGATACCCAGGTGCAAAAGTTCTGTTTCTTCTTAATTAATTTTTCAGTGGTCACAGTCCTGTTTTTATTTATAATATCTGGAAATTATGAAATCACATAAACCAGTGTATACGTCGTTCATAAAATGCCCCAACCAGTGACAACCAGGTGCAAACTAAGTTCTGTGCATTATGCGCTTACCAATAACAACAACTTAATATTTGCTCATGTCAACAAACAAGCAACTCCCCATTTCACATGTGCATCATATGTATATCTCCCAAGCATCATCATCTACAATCCAACGATCACTTGTATCAATATGCAAATATATGATTCAATACGTGCATGTTGATTAATAGGGATTAGTTTTTTAACGGCTTTTTTAATAGTCGGGCATGGGCGGGCGAAGCGTAAATAAACATGTGTTGGTTAATAATCCTAAAACCAAGCAGGTCATTAATTTTTATTCTTTAAATAATCAAATAATAAAAAAAAATCATTCATTCATGGCGTCGCTGTAGCACGGCAACAGCGGTACCTTCCTCCTCTTCGTTACATTTATTTGCTAACATGATCAATTCAAGTCATTACAAACTACGCAAAAAGTCTAGCTTTGCGCCGTCGCTGTAGCACAGCAACAACGATAGCTTCGCGCCGTCGGTGGAGCCCAGTAAAAGGTATAGCCGCTTTTGCGTCGCTGTAGCACGGCAACAGCGATACCTTCCTCCCCTACATTAATTTGGTGACCAAATAAGGTATACCTCAGTGCCGTCGGTGTTACCATACGGAAAAAGGTATACTTTCGCGCCGTCGGTTTAGCCCTTCAAAATTGAAGTCTAGCTTCGCACCGTCGCTGTAGCACGGCAACAACGACACCTTCGGCGCCGTCGGTGTAGCCCATTAAAAGGTATAACCGCACCGTCGCTGTAGCACAGCAACAGCAATACCTTCCGCCGTCGGTGTAGCCCTGTAAAAAGGGTCTAGCTTCGCGCCGTCGCTGTAGCACGGCAACAGCGAAACCTTTGCGCCGTCGGTGTAGCCCGTAAAGGTATAACCGGCGCCCGTCGCTGTAACGCAACAACAGCGATACCTTCAGCGCCGTCGGTGTAGCCCTGTAAAAAAGGTCTAGCTTTGCGCCGTCGCATGACAACAACGATACCTTCCTCCACCACACTCATTTGCTAATATGGCAACTTTAACAATTAGGCCTACATAAGGTGCACCTTTGCACCGTTGGTGTAGCCTTACGGAAATAGGTCTACCTTACCGCCGTCGGTGTAGGCCCCTCATAAAAGGTCTAGCTTGGCGCCCGTCGCTGTAGCACAGCAACAGCGATACCTTTTTGGCGTCGCTGTAGCACAGCAACAACGATACCTTCATTCACCATCACATCAATATTCAATATTATGATACGTATTTACTCCATGAAATAAATGCTACTCATTCTTAATCAAACCACTCATTAACAATTAACATTCCTCTTATCAATATAACTTTAATCACTATTAACAATCATTGTTAATTACTTACAACAACCCTCTTATCCCTCACTCATTATTATTATGTCATAATTATTAATTAACTACCATAAGCCCTCTAATCCATCATAATAATTAGAATTATATAATCATTCATAACCAATTACAATCGGCCGCTTGTACGTCACACTAATTATAATTATATCATGCTTATTAACATCATCTTTTGATGCGATCAATCATTATTACTTGAGTACATTAAAATCTATTACGCATAATTAATACTTCTAAGTCATTATATGCAATATAGTTATTTCATTATGCTTAAATTAAATTCAAATATGACATTACTACTATCTAGAAGTAACCACAATAATTTAATCGTACTAACACTTATTACCTTGATGAATGCAAACTTCATTAAGTCAAGCGCCGACATATACTTTATTAAAAACCTGACTCATATACCTCTAATCTATCCCATTAATAAGTAATTCTCGCCGACCGACGTCGGTGTAGTTTTACCAAAAAGGTGAAGCTTAGGCGCCGTCGATGTGGTAGGGTATTCTAAAGGTACTCCCAAATATTTTATGCTGAACTGGCTTTTTATCAATTTTTCTTCGGCAATTTCCCCTATCCAATGAGTGTTGCTAATTTCACAGGGGCTATATATCTAGAAAATACAGCCTGTCTCAAAAAAAATTGTGCAAGTGAAAAGCGCCCTCTTTGGAGATTAGAAAATACCGTTGTGACATGATGCTTACATCAACGTCAAGGGCACAGTCTTAGCACTCAAATACCGCTTGTTCTGTTCAATTTGCTCTTTTTAATCTCGAGATATGCTTAGTTAAGAACGAAAGGGTAAAATCACAATTGTGCCCCTTTTACTAGGGAATAGGGCTGTACATGTAAATCAGCGGGGATCGTGCATTAGGCGCATCAACACCTCTTACGTGCATTATTTTGTCTAATTTCATTAATTTGTCAAATTTCATGAACTTGTCAAAGTTCATTAACCTATAAGTGTGTAATATTTATTTTTTTTTTTAAACATGGTTTTGAATGACAAAAAGAAAAGTATTTACCATGGTAGACATGTACATGTATTTAATTTTACAGCAGAATGTGAATTATTTATTTATCTTTTAAAGGTCCGTAACCCGATCGACAGCATCATCCCCCCGATTTTTTTCATTGTTGATGAGGTTTTGGTATCACATAATAGATATTTTTCTCATTACTATCCTGAAATTTGACGCTCCAAGTCGATGTATTTCCGGAGAAATCATGAAACACAGCGGTTTTTACAGGCTACCAGTTGTTAGCATTTTACGACACTGGAGTTTTGGGTAGTCATAGAATGAAATCGGAATAGATTCGGAAGACTTCACCATGTTCACCCCAGTACCAATTCGTCCGCAAAAAATACATCAAATAGGCCCCCCTAATGTCAAACTATAGATGGCGCTATAATGATATAAAACAAAAAACAAAAATAAAGAAATACATAAGAGGCGAAATAAATAAGGAAACATGACCTATATTGTCAAGCATGATACAAGGAATATGAAAAAAATTATGAGAGCACCTCCCCCCCATTAAAAAATTAGTTAAAAAATAAAACGCCCTAACCATTGGGCCACCGTGAGACCTTCAAGCATATACTACATGAAGGTCTCAAGTGAAAATGCAACTAAAAAACATGATTAATTTAAGACATAGAAAGATGCAAAGAAGACCATTACTGATAATTAATTAACATTAACAATTGTGCACTTAGCCCTTGGGCCGAGAGGTAGGAAACTGGAAATTCTTATCCCATGCACCGATACAAAGGTTGAGGCATGTGTGCATCCATCATAAACATGAGTCAAATCTATGCAAACTGAATTTAATAAATTCACAATGAATAAACTTACCATATCTAAGTTGTTGATTATCAAAGTAAATTACATGCCAGCATGGCATTACTTACTCATATAAACTTGCAATGTGACATGGTATACATACCTGTGATTATTACTTCTGGTAAATCCTGGGATTCCTGTATGTCACTGTAAGTACCGGTAGTCCGTATGCTAGCTGGTTAAGGTGTATCTCCTGTATGATATACCTGTGATTATACTTCTGATAAATCCTGGGACTCCTGTATGTTACTGTAAGTACTGGTAGAGTCCGTATGCTAGCTGGTTCAGGTGTGTCTCCTATGATATACCTGTGATTATACTTCTGATAAATCCTAGGATTCCTGTATGTCAAGCGTTGTAAGTACCGGTATAGTCCGTATGCTAGCTGGCTTAGGTGTGTCTCCTATGAAACAAAATCAGTTTGGTATACCAAATTATGTGGGTTGTGATTGGGGAAGAAAATCTAAATAATAATAAAAAAGATATATAACCAATGGCATGGCTTGTCGTGGCAAATGTCCCAACTATTTTGTACAATATTAGATAGCAACGATATCCCATAAATAAACTTATTGTTAACGTTTCTTTCCAGTGACTACCTCAGAATAAAAGGTTACTGCACAAGTTCATATTCACAATCGAGACTTTTACTATGGTTCATACATGGTTCATATGACTCCATGTGATACATAGTATAGGCAGGCCATATCACAATATTTAAAGTAAACTCAAAGCCAATAAAAAAGCTGTAAGACCAGAAAATAAAACTCTGAAAATCACACTGAAATCAACACTGAAAATGAACACAATAGAAAGCAGCACTGAAAATAAAACTGAAATAGTTATTTTGTTATCCAGGTATGCTAATGACAATTGTCCAGCCTGGCAGCCACACTGAAAAATGAACTTAAACACTTCTATCATTGGCCATTCAATAATCCCATTATGTAATCACACTGAAATATGCTGGCCAGTTCTATTGTTATGGAAATTACTGACCTGGATCAAGGCTCCATCTTATACGCCGTAGAAGTGACGTAGTTAATCGGATTAACTACCATAGCAATAGATGAATACAATTTTGACTATACCGCCCTGCACTACAACGATCACGCGTTACAGATGCATTGAACCATAGATGTCAAAGAAAGGCTGATTACTCGCACCTGTAATTTATTTATACTTTCTTTATAAATAAATTACAGGTGCGAGTAAGATAGGTATCTTTGAAAAGAGCGGTGTTTTATTCAATCTATGTTTGCTGACATACACGTTTGACTGCCAAAAATGGCAAAATATAAAGTTTCAAAAAATATTGTTTTAAATATGTTTTCTAGACAGAAATTTTGTGCAGAATTCATTTCTGAAGTCAGAAATGCACAATCTGTCATTGTTTTCCTGATATGAGCATTACAGTAGAGGCATATGCTTTTGACGGAAATAAAAATATGAGATCCATAAGTGACAACATCATCACAACATATTTGAACTCTATTGGCACACTTATACCCTCTCTTTTGTTCCCATGGAATAAGGCTAATTTATTTAAAGTGTTGAAACTTGAATGTAAATTGGATTCAATTTTGGGCAATTAGCACTTTAAACAATTTTTTAACACTTCAACGCTTTTATTTCTGTACTTTACAAATGAAAGTATAGGAGGCGTTGCTTATGATTAACACTACAACGCATTTATAAGGGTATTTTTCATAACAATTATTAACACTCTAACATATAAACATGTTGGTATGTTGATAATTGTTATGAAAAAGATCCTTATAATTGCGTTGTAGTGGAAAATCATAAGCAATGCCTCCTATACTTTACATATAAAGTAATGAAATAAGCGCATTGAAGTGTTAAAAAAGTGTTATCCAAGAATTTTTACTTTGTAAGATTCTTTCAAAAGGACAGTCACCTTTATTAGTGGTTATTATGTCCTGCCTAGGGGGATAACTGACATCAAAGTATGGAAATAAAAATGAAAGTGTTAAAAAGTGTTATCCAGGAATTTTACAGTGTAAAACTCTTTCAAAAGGACAGTCACCTTTATTAATTATTAATGGTTGTTTTGCCCTGCCTTGGGATAACTGACATCAAAGTATGGAAATAAACACTTTGAAGTGTTAATAAAGTGTTATCCATGAATTTTACAGTGTAAGATTCTTTCAAAAGGACAGTCACCTTTATTAAATATTAATGGTTGTTTTGCCCTGCCTAGGGATAACTGACATCAAAGTATGGAAATAAACACTTTGAAGTGTTAAAAAAGTGTTATCCAGGAATTTTCCAGTGTAAGGTTCTTTCAAAAGGACAGTCACCTTTATTAAATATTAATGGTTGTTTTGTCCTGCCTAGGGATAACTGACATCAAAGTATGGAAATAAACATGTTGGAGTGTTAAGAAAGTGTTATCCAGGAATTTTTACAGCATAAGATTCTTTCAAAAGGACAGTCACCTTTATTAATGGTTGTTTTGTCCTGCCTAGGGATAACTGACATCAAAGTATGGAAATAAACACCCTGAAGTGTTAAAAAAGTGTTATCCAGGAATTTTACAGTGTAAGATCCTTTCAAAAGGACAGTCACCTTTATTAATGGTTGTTTTGACCTGCCTAGGGATAACTGACATCAAAGTATGGAAATAAAAATGTTGAAGTGTTAAAAAAGTGTTATCCAGGAATTTTTCAGTGTAAGATTCTTTCAAAAGGACAGTCACCTTTATTAATGGTTGTTTTGTCCTGCCTAGGGATAACTGACATCAAAGTATGGAAATAAACATGTTGGAGTGTTAAGAAAGTGTTATCCAGGAATTTTTACATAAGATTCTTTGAAAAGGACAGTTACCTTTATTAATGGTTATTTTGTCCTGCCTAGGGATAACTGACATCAAAGTATGGAAATAAACACTTTGAAGTGTTAGAAAAGTGTTATCCATGAATTTTACAGTGTAAGATTCTTTCAAAAGGACAGTCACCTTTATTAATGGTTGTTTTGTCCTGCCTTGGGATAACTGACATCAAAGTATGGAAATAAACATGTTGGAGTGTTAAAAAAGTGTTATCCAGGAATATTTACAGTGTAAGATTCTTTCAAAAGGACAGTCACCTTTATTAAATATTAATGGTTGTTTTGCCCTGCCTAGGGATAACTGACATCAAAGTATGGAAATAAACACTTTGAAGCGTTAAAAAAGTGTTATCCAGGAATATTTACAGTGTAAGATTCTTTCAAAAGGACAGACACCTTTATTAAATATTAATGGTTGTTTTGTCCTGCCTAGGGATAACTGACATCAAAGTATGGAAATAAAAATGTTGAAGTGTTAAAAAAGTGTTATCCAGGAATTTTTCAGTGTAAGATTCTTTAAAAAGGACAGTCACCTTTATTAATGGATGTTTTGTCCTGCCTAGGGATAACTGACATCAAAGTATGGAAATAAACATGTTGGAGTGTTAAGAAAGTGTTATCCAGGAATTTTTACAGCGTAAGATTCTTTGAAAAGGACAGTCACCTTTATTAATGGTTATTTTGTCCTGCCTAGGGATAACTGACATCAAAGTATGGAAATAAATACTTTGAAGTGTTAAAAAAGTGTTATCCATGAATTTTACAGTGTAAGATTCTTTCAAAAGGACAGTCACCTTTATTAATGGTTATTTTGTCCTGCCTTGGGATAACTGACATCAAAGTATGGAAATAAACATGTTGGAGTGTTAAAAAAGTGTTATCCAGGAATATTTACAGTGTAAGATTCTTTCAAAAGGACAGTCACCTTTATTAAATATTAATGGTTGTTTTGCCCTACCTAGGGATAACTGACATCAAAGTATGGAAATAAACACTTTGAAGTGTTAAAAAAGTGTTATCCAGGAATTTTTACAGCATAAGATTCTTTCAAAAGGACAGTCACCTTTATTAATGGTTGTTTTGTCCTGCCTAGGGATAACTGACATCAAAGTATGGAAATAAACATGTTGGAGTGTTAAAAAAGTGTTATCCAGGAATATTTACAGTGTAAGATTCTTTCAAAAGGACAGTCACCTTTATTAATGGTTGTTTTGTCCTGCCTAGGGATAACTGACATCAAAGTATGGAAATAAACATGTTGGAGTATTAAAAAAGTGTTATCCAGGAATATTTACAGTGTAAGATTCTTTCAAAAGGACAGTCACCTTTATTAAATATTAATGGTTGTTTTGCCCTGCCTAGGGATAACTGACATCAAAGTATGGAAATAAACATGTTGGAGTGTTAAAAAAGTGTTATCCAGGAATTTTTCAGTGTAAGATTCTTTCAAAAGGACAGTCACCTTTATTAATGGTTGTTTTGTCCTGCCTAGGGATAACTGACATCAAAGTATGGAAATAAACATGTTGGAGTGTTAAGAAAGTGTTATCCAGGAATTTTTACAGCATAAGATTCTTTGAAAAGGACAGTCACCTTTATTAATGGTTATTTTGTCCTGCCTAGGGATAACTGACATCAAAGTATGGAAATAAACACTTTGAAGTGTTAAAAAGTGTTATCCATGAATTTTACAGTGTAAGATTCTTTCAAAAGGACAGTCACCTTTATTAATGGTTGATTTGTCCTGCCTAGGGATAACTGACATCAAAGTATGGAAATAAACATGTTGGAGTGTTAAAAAAGTGTTATCCAGGAATTTTTCAGTGTAAGATTCTTTCAAAAGGACAGTCACCTTTATTAATGGTTGTTTTGTCCTGCCTAGGGATAACTGACATCAAAGTATGGAAATAAACATGTTGGAGTGTTTAAAAAGTGTTATCCAGGAATATTTACAGTGTAAGATTCTTTCAAAAGGACAGTCACCTTTATTAAATATTAATGGTTGTTTTGCCCTGCCTAGGGATAACTGACATCAAAGTATGGAAATAAACATGTTGGAGTGTTAAAAAAGTGTTATCCAGGAATTTTTCAGTGTAAGATTCTTTCAAAAGGACAGTCACCTTTATTAATGGTTGTTTTGTCCTGCCTAGGGATAACTGACATCAAAGTATGGAAATAAACATGTTGGAGTGTTAAGAAAGTGTTATCCAGGAATTTTTACAGCATAAGATTCTTTGAAAAGGACAGTCACCTTTATTAATGGTTATTTTGTCCTGCCTAGGGATAACTGACATCAAAGTATGGAAATAAACACTTTGAAGTGTTAAAAAAGTGTTATCCAGGAATTTTTCAGTGTAAGATTCTTTCAAAAGGACAGTCACCTTTATTAATGGTTGTTTTGTCCTGCCTAGGGATAACTGACATCAAAGTATGGAAATAAACATGTTGGAGTGTTAAGAAAGTGTTATCCAGGAATTTTTACAGCATAAGATTCTTTGAAAAGGACAGTCACCTTTATTAATGGTTGATTTGTCCTGCCTAGGGATAACTGACATCAAAGTATGGAAATAAACATGTTGGAGTGTTAAAAAAGTGTTATCCAGGAATTTTTCAGTGTAAGATTCTTTCAAAAGGACAGTCACCTTTATTAATGGTTGTTTTGTCCTGCCTAGGGATAACTGACATCAAAGTATGGAAATAAACATGTTGGAGTGTTGAAAAAGTGTTATCCAGGAATATTTACAGTGTAAGATTCTTTCAAAAGGACAGTCACCTTTATTAAATATTAATGGTTGTTTTGCCCTGCCTAGGGATAACTGACATCAAAGTATAGAAATAAACACCTTGAAGTGTTAAAAAAGTGTTATCCATGAATTTTCCAGTGTAAGATTCTTTCAAAAGGACAGTGACCTTTATTAATGGTTGTTTTGTCCTGCCTAGGGATAACTGACATCAAAGTATAAAAATAAATGCATTGAAGTGTTAAAAAAGTGTTATCCAGGAATTTTACAGTGTAAGAGCCTTTCAAAAGGACAGTCACCTTTGCAAATGGTTGTTTTGTCCTGCCTACTGCCTAGGGATAACTGACATCAAATCTGTCTCTCCAGATTACAACATTTGATGACGATGATGATGAACTTGATGATGATGATAATGATGATGCCTGGATGATGATGATGATGATGATGATGATGATGATGATGATGATGATGATGATGATGATGATGATGATGATGATGATAGTACTCAAATTCAACCAATTTGAGTGGTGAAACTCTCATCCTAACCGACACTAACACTATACTGTCCATATCATGTACCACTATTTTTCACATTCAATTGAATAACTTGTTAACTTATGAACTTATTCAAGTCATTATTTTGCTAAAAGAAATTGATATGACCATAAATAGAACTTGGTGACCAGATTTCTCATCTAGGGACCAAATAATATCAGTCTATACACTGGCATTCAAAAGAATACCCACACAATACCTGTTCAATTTGTGAAATTACCATGAACTTTAATTCACAAATTTCTTAATACAATATACATGTACCTGATCAAAGGACCAGACTGTGCCATGGCACTCCAAAAATGTTTGTAGCCACTGGTAATATTATGCAGTGCAAAAATGTGCATTTGAAAAAAATACACAAAATTCAACTCTAGTCATGGGTCAGAATTACCACAAACTGATGAAAATTAAGATTTAATTGTTTAATGCAAAACTGCTCAAATTTATATCACCACTATACTACATTATTTTTTAATCTCATCCAGTGGGGTCTTTGCATAAATCCTTTTGGGGGGTCCAAGTATGTATCAGGGTCAGTTGTCTGAGGGGGCAAAGACACAAAATCCATAAAGGCCAGAGATGCCACACTAGGTGTGTGTCAAAAAGTAGAAAATACCCGGCTGGGCTCCCAGTGGGGTCCAGGGGAAGCAAACGCCCCTTTGAAGCTGCAGCTTTTTATCAATCAGAACTGCCCAGAAAGCCACTGGTGATTACTATTTTTCACAAGTATATATTTTCACATTGAATAAATGAAAATAGCAAATGGCATTCATAGATTTTTACATATTTATGAACAATGTAAGACACACAAAAGACCGCGAAAGCACAAAATCGGGTTGACTGTTCCTTTATAAGCCTTTTATATTTCGAAACAAATACGAGCCGTGAAAATCTCAGATTTTACGGTTTTCTCTCAGACTTGAAAACTCTTAGCCTAAAAAGTCGGACATGTGGCATCTCTGAAAGGCATCATTTTGGTCTTATGTTAACTGTGATGATTGTGCACAAGGCACTGTTTTAGCCCAAAATTAAGGTTAATTTTGTGTTTACCAGGCCAATTTTAAAGTATTTTGACCAAATTTCGTAACTTACCGGGCCAATTTTCTGTAGGGGAGGGGTTGAAATTTTCTTTTTTGGGGTTGAATACCCCCAAAAAGACCACATAGATCTTCTCACAAAGCCAACACTAGCCCTATGGTCAGACCACTTGAGTATTGACTGGTGAATATTATAACTGTCTACCATCATTTAGCAACAATATTTATCATATATCTATTTACTATCATAATGCAGCTGTCAGTTGCAATCCTTGCCCCCCTGCCCAACCTGGCACTAGGTTGGGACATAATTTATGCAAACTGTTACAAAAATGTTACAGTCCTGGCTAAGTCCTGGTAGGGTGGGGCACTATTTTCTTGTTCATCCCCGGCCAAGTCCCCACGCCCATACCCCTGGCAACTGTCGGAATGATCACAAAGCGTGCATGACTTCTGAGACTCAAATCATAATATCAAAGAACCTGGATTCCCTGGTAAATTGAGAGAACAGATCAGTGTTTCCCCCGAATATGACCCGGCACATTTGAGAGTACTCTTTTAATCCCGAGTAGACCACTGCCTTTTCAAGATGCATTAGTACATCCTGGCTATGTCCTGGTAGTGAGGGGACACATTGTGCTGACATTACATCCCTGGCCAAATCCCGACTAAGTCCTCGCTTATTGCCCGTGTCCTGGGGGGCAGAATTGCAATTGACAACCGTATAAACGTTACAGGTTTAGAACTCTTGCACGTCAATTTAATATTGGCACTGTTACCACAACACCCACAAACAAATACATGCACGTACACACAGACAAATAACTATAATGCACCCCAACAATAAATTCAGCATGCGTCATAATATTCCAATAACAATGAAACTTTGACAGTGGAATTTGTATTCTGATTTTGTTGTTATTATCAAGGCCATTTCCTCATTTTCAGTCTCTCGTGCCAATTTCTAAATTTGATTTTTTTTAAAGAAATATTCTTTTCCTCATAGTTTCCATGTTATCAATTTTTAAAACATATATTCATCAAATTTGTTGAAGTTGATGAAAAAAGCCATAACTCTTCTATTCAATTTACTTAAAACATTGGGGTTTTTTCAGTTATTGATCATACTGTAATTCCTTCACTCATCAGTGTATTATGCAGTGTATCATTTATTATGTATTGTATCTGTATCATGAATTATTCTTTCTTATGTATTATTCTTTGTATCATGTAATGGGAGAAAAGATAATAATAAATCTATCTATCTGAAGAAGTTTGCAAATTGTGGAGGAGGATAAAATACCACAACCAAAAAACAGATAAATTAAGAAATCCCAAAAATTAAAAATATGACAAAAAAAGAGATATATTGAAACAAAAAAAGCCAGGGGAATGAAGAGGCCTGCATTGGGCAGGATCATGGTGCCATATATGCCTGCAAGAGCAGTGGATGTCCAAATTGGGACCAGGGGATCAATAAAGGTGAATAAAGTCACCAGAGCACTATAGAAGATACAGTCCATTAATTATAAAAAAATTCAATAGAAAATAGAAAAGAAAAGACATTATAGAAGAAATATTAATTTTTGAACACCAAAGCAAGGAGCCAACTTTATGCTCATTTTGCGAGAGCTGGTCATAGTGAGTTACGACTTTCTGGTTCTGAACCCTCGATTTGTCTCATGTCCCCGCACACATTAGATTTATGCTGCGCGTTTGCTCAAAAATTGCAGAAGTTGAATTTTATTTCTTATTTTTCATTTTAACGAAAATTTTAACTGAAAATCTGCTATAATATTAATGTCCAGTTTCAAATTTCCTTCAGATTGAATCGTCAACTTAAAAAATGTATTACATACAGCTTAAATGCAACATGAATACTTGAAATCCATGAAGCTGCAGAAGTGTAGGGTGAAATGTCATTTCAATACTATTCTGTAGGCCCTACTATAACATGGGGTGTGCAGCTGTATTACTCTCTAAATGTGAAAGAGTGAAAAACAGCTCAAAAAGAGTGGTTTTTCCACTCCTCCTTGGAGCTGTATGAGTGACCACTCCTTTTAGAGTGAAATTCACTCTTCAAAAAGAGTGAGGAAATTCACTCGAAAAAAAAGAGTGAATAAAATCACTCTTTAGGGAGAGTGAATTTCACTCCAAAAGGAGTGGTCACTCATACAGCTCCAAAGAGGAGTGGAAAAACCACTCTTTTGAAATAAAAGAAGTGAATGAGACTGACAAAAATAATCACAGAAATAGGCACAAAATGTTCATTCATTCATGTATTTTTTTGTTCAAGGAATTACAACACAGTAAGTATTTTTACATGTTAATTAAGATTAAAATGGTAATTTTGGCATGCTTAAAAGCTTAGTGATGTAGGACTATAGGCCTAGCATCACACATGCAGGTAGGCGTGCTGTACTATAGTAAAGCCTTTTGGAGACTGGTCAGACATAGAGGCCTATAGTCCTCTGTGACTTTTGGCATCACACATGCAGATATAACATGCTGCAGTATATAAACATGATAAATTAGAGACTGGTCAGAGATAACATGCCTGGCCCTATGGCCTAAGCCTAGCTAGGTATGGCCTGGCCTTGCTGCATGTGATCCTGTGGCTACTGGTATGTATAGCATGACTAGCGCATCGGACTCGGAGATGTGATCGGGTACATACTAACAATAAAAAGGCTGACGCAGTATAACAAACATTACAATTATTACACAAGTACACTCAATCATTTACAGGTTTATGAAGTAATACATGTACCAGGTATGCATAGCAGTCCATGAGTGTGCCACCGTAATGCCGGACGGACAATGTGAATCAATGTGTTCAACAAATGAAGAAGCTTCATGGGTACAATTATCACCTTTGAGACAGTAACATCAGATTTTTAGTTGTCGATTACAATCTGCAATGATTCAACATATAAATAAAATAGTTCAAAGTATACTTACCGACGAAAATATTGGCTATTTCTTCGGCAAACTGCCTCGCCCATTCCTGACTACTGACAACTCCACCGCCATTGCTGCAACGATTAATTCGCCGAATGAATAATCACAATGTTTTCATGCGAACATCCGGCTTTATGATTGGCTGTACGAACTGTGGATTCACTCCGCAAAGAGTGATTCTGATTTCACTCTGAAATTGAGCGGTAATTTTGGATCACTCTGTAAGGAGTGAATCTAGATTGACCGAGTAGAGGCTTTTTTCACTCTAAAAGAATGACTAACCACTCGAATAGAGTGAGAATGAAATCACTCCAAGTTCCGAGTGAAATTTTCACTCTTTTACATTTAGAGAGTATGACAAAAATATAGAATTGCATTTGGGATATAGGCCTAATATGTACAATACTTTTAGTACCCCAAATTGGTATTGTTAAATTATGAAAAATAAAATAAAAATGCATACCGCATCATATTTTCAATTCCCATGGCACATGAATCAAGTCAATTAATTTGTTTGGCCTTGTCACTCAATCATAACACAGGCTATAGGGACCACCTCTTGCACTGTGAAAATCACTAGACTGCCACTGATGCACTACACTGCAGGCCCATACTATCATCAAATTATGGCATTACGAGCATAGTGATTTGCAAGTCAGAAGTCTGTTTTTAAAGTGTCACATGAATGTGGACCAGTGTGACATCAAAGTTTTTTAAATTTGAGTTTGAACCTGAGTTTGACCGCCCAGGTCAAAACGCTCGTAAAGTCGGCCCCTTGTCAATTTTGTTTTCTTCCGTGTTTAGAAAATATATATCATAAGCTTTACAATGATATATCATTTGACAATATCCAGAAGCGGAGTTATTGCTTGTTAAAGTTTGCTCCTTCAGTAAAAGGGTACATTATTTTGGTGCTATATTATTTCTCTTTTTCCACATCGCTGGTATTACATATCAAATTGTCATAATTGGCGGTCACTTCAAATCATCCCCAAGTGAACGCGAGGTTCAGGAATGTCCTCTCATTGTTTGTTGTTAGTTAACCCACCACTTGAACAGGATTTGGCCAAAGCAAACAAAGACTACAGCTATTTGCTAACTCTATACATAAGTATAAGCTTATTATCCTCTTCAACAATAGGATTAAAGATTGGCATTTGACTCACACTAAAATGAGAAACATGTTGGACAAACATTAGGTAAATATGAATACAACCGTTGTTTATTTTGCACTGAAACTCGAAATACAATTTGTCGATTTTACGAGCGGTTTGAGATGGATGGTCACATATAATTATTACGATGAAAGACATGAGCAAGGGGGCACTTGACCACTTAAAACACCTGTTCCATATTCACCGATCGCACGGTCATCTCAAGACGAGGTTCTACCCGTAAAGTGTGTGTTGCATGTACATACGCCTGTCAAACGTGTGCTTTGCAAAAGCCTTCTGCCGCGTTGTTATAGAAAAGGGCGAGAAAAAAAAGGGCACTTTTTGTGCATGCGTTTGCAGGTAGTACCTCGTTTTGGTAGCAAGATTGTGGATCCATGAAAAGAGTGAATAACTTGCCTTATTCAGCCTTTATTGACAGATGCCAGTCAATATTGTCAAAAAATCCTGAAATGGCAAAAAAATTCCTGAAAATGTACTTTGCTTATACATTTGTACAGTATCATCCGAGTAAAATTTCCTGAAATCAGGAAATTTCCTGAAGACTGGCAACACTAAGATATGAGTATGATTGACAGGCTAATGACAGCACCCTTAATTACCACCCACCTCTATTGAAATAAGATGCTAACAGGAAGTCAAAAGACAGATCAACTCACATAATCTTTAAAAAAAAAAGCGCAGTGATTTATAGTGCGCCATGCACAGGCACAATGCCTAGACGTTGATCCACAAGCCTCAGCACACTTTACAGGTTGTCACTGACCACTACATTTACATCATTCCATAAACCATTTAACAACAATTCAGGGACTTTGCTGCTTCAAGAGCACACACCCTAGACATTCCACAAATAACCTTCGCAACCAGGATCAGTTCCCGAGTTTACGTAAGGGTTACAACGAGACATTTAGCAGTAAGTTCCTTGTCCAGGGGAATTTCAAGCTAACTCAATGTTTCCAGGAGAGCGTAGGCACCACCAGGGTTCGAACCCGCAACCTCTTGCACCATAGTCGAATGCCTTATCGATTGAGTTAACTTGACTACTAATCTACTTAATCTCTTGCGTTTTTGTTTCTGGGCACTCCATCCTGTAAGAAATACAGGTTCGACCCCTTTACCCAATACACAACGGCCTTCAAGTGCGCAGGGCAACAACTAAGCCAACTTTGATTAGTGCCAGGGAGGGTCTGCCAGATCAGCACTAAACCAGCCTGAGCTACTGTGGACAACCACAATTTTTGTATGAATAATGAGGATATTCTAAATCAAGTCAGTGGGTGAAGGTAATTGCACACATAGGCTAAATACAGTACATCACAACTTACCATTTTGTGATGAAATGATGATCTCGGGATTTTGTCAGGTGCAGGGGCAATTCCTGGGCTCCTCCCTCACCCAGATTGGCACATCCCTTCCATCTGAAACTAGTCCCTGTTTGTGGACTGCTAAGAGCTTGTCTCCTTCCATCTCAGCTGTAATTTCAAGTTCATACATGTATTATGTACAGCGTTCGAAATTTTGGTTGTCCGTTCGCCCGGGACAACTCAAAAAGTCGCCGAACAACCAAAAATACTGATTCGGTTGTCCGTCGGACAACCATAAATCTGTAGCCAAAAGGGACCTTAATACATACAGACAACCAAAAACCTAGACGGACAATAGGACAACCATTTATTTTTCCTTAATTCGAACGCTGATTATGTAGTTAGCAACTTTGAAATACTGATGAGCAAAATGATGTCTAACTGAGGCAGTCAGTGACATCACCAGGGGAGAAAGAAAGAAAGAAAGAAAGAAAGAAAGAAAGAAAGAAAGAAAGAAAGAAAGAAAGAAAGAAAGAAAGAAAGAAAGAAAGAAAGAAAGAAAGAAAGAAAGAAAGAAAGAAAGAAAGAAAGAAAGAAAGAAAGAAAGAAAGAAAGAAAGAAAGAAAGAAAGAAAGAAAGAAAGAAAGAAAGAAAGAAAGAAAGAAAGAAAGAAAGAAAGAAAAGAAAGGAAAGGAAAGGGGGACATTTTTGAATCTTGCTGTCAAAAAGGGACACCATGAAGGGGGGAATCGCCGAATCGGGCATTTTCCTCCACAAGTTCTTGGACTTTGCTGCATGCCAGTTGTCCCTGTCAATAGGGGCAACACAAAGGGGGCATTTATGGAAAGAGTGACACATGAGGCATTTATCCCTTGCTTTACCCCAGTTGCCCCCTTTCAAATAGGGAGGGTGCAAAGTGGACATTGGGGCATTTACCCCCTCAATTTTGGGCTTTTCCTAAGTTTTGCCTCCCCTGTCAGATAGAGGCAGGATGAAGGGAACCATGGCCATTCGCTCCTCAGCCTAGGGACTTTTCCCTGTTGCCCATCCCCCTAATATAAATCAAATAGGGGCAACACACAGGAAATATCAGGGAATTTACCCCTCTTTTATGGCTTTGGTCATAGGCGTAGATCCCGGGGGGATGGGGGATAAATCCCCCCAATATTTTACCAGGGGGGATGGTCCATACAATCATCCCCCCTCCACAATGTTGATGCCTGTATGTAGGTTTCTGACCAAATTAACCTCATATTTGGCCATTTTAGCCCTAAAAGTGCCAATTTCTGTGCTTCCGCATGCATTTATTCCCCTTTTGCACCATTTTCACAAGTTTAGCTTCAATATGCCAACATTTTTCGTGCATGTACCACTAACATTTTCTGTCGCAAAAAGGTGCTGGATTCACTACACTTCAAGAAATTTTTTCAATCCCCATCACCCCCCCATGTGAAAAAGAAATCTATGCCACTGGCTTTGGCGCCCCCTGTCAAATAGGGGCGGCATGAAGAGGGCATTAGGCATTCCCCCCTTAGTCTTGAGCTTTTTCCCCAGTTTCTCCCTGCCAAATAGGGGTGGCATGAAGAGGGCATTGGGCATTTGCCCCCTCAGTCTTGAGCTTCTTCCCAGTTTCCCCTGCCAAATAAGGAAAATTTGGAGGTAAAACAGACACAATATTCCAAATGCACAAAAGGACATGTGAGAATTCCCTCCCCCAGGCTTGGGCTTTTCCCTCCAATTTGTTAAAACCCAGGACATGTCACGCAGCCCTACAGAAAAACTTTCTCAAAAATCTGCCCCTTCTTTACCTCTTTTCATTCATCCCTCCCTCCTTCCTTCCCTCCCTCTATTTCCACTCTTTCTTTCTTTCTTTCTTTTTTAAAACAACAATTTATGAAATTGTGGGTGCTGGATGGGGTCCCCCTTCCATTCCAACCTTGGGCCTAGTTTTGACTGGGAACTTGTCTTCCATCTTACCTGTGGGGGTACTGGCTGGGGTCCTCTTCCATTTAAACCATGGGCCTAGTTTTGACTGTGAACTTGTCTTCCACCTTACCTGTGGGGTCTGAGACTCAGGTGGGGGTACTGGCTGGGGTCCCCTTCCATTCCAACCTTGGGCATAGTTTTGACTGGGAACCCAGCAAACACAAAACGTTTTCGGCATCATTCGCAAAAGGTTATAAAAGGTTGTCAGAAAACGTTTAAATGTCGGGTTATATAAAGGGTATAAAAACATTTTAATAACATTCCAAAAACATTCTTGAAAACTTGATACAAAACATTTTAAACAGAATGTTATTTTGGGGTTGAAAAAATATTTTCCGAAAAATGTTTGGCCAAAATATTTTCAATAACGTTTTAAAAACGTTTTCATGATCTTTATATAACCCGACATTTAAATGTTATTAAAAGGTTTTGAAAAAAACATTTTAAGAACATTTCTGTGTTTGCTGGGTTCAAATATTTTAACATAATGTTATTTAAGTATTGACAAAATATTTGGCAAAAATGTTTTCAAAAATAGTTTACAATAACATTTTTTGAAAACATTTAAAAATATTGTTGTAGTGTGTTTTCACAAAAAACGTTTTAAAAGCGTTATCATGACCTTTATATAACCCGACATTTTAATGTTATTAAAACGTTTTTACCTAAACCAAAAGCCAAAATATAACTTATTTAAAACGTTTTTAAAACGTTTTTGTGTTTGCTGGGAACTTGTCTTCCATCTTGACTAGGAGTGTCTGAGAGTCAATTGGGCGTACTGGATGGGGTCCTCTTCCATTCCAACCTTGAGCCTAGTTTTGACTGGGAACTTGTCTTCCATCTTACCTGTGGGGTCTGAGACTCAAGTGGGGGTACTGGCTGGGGTCCCCTTCCATTTGAACCGTGGGCCTAGTTTTGACTGGGAACTTGTCTTCCATCTTACCTGTGGGTCTGAGACTCAGGTGGGGGTACTGGCTGGGGTCCCCTTCCATTTGACCCTTGGGCCTAGTTTTGACTGAGAACTTGTCTTCCATCTTACCTGTGGGGGTCTGAGACTCAGGTGGGGGTACTGGATGGGGTCCCCTTCCATTTGAACCTGGTGTCTAGTTTTGACTGGGAACTTGTCTTCCATCTTACCTGTGGGGGTCTGGGACTCAGGTGGGGGTACTGGCTGGGGTCCCCTTTCCATTCCAACCTTGGGCCTAGTTTTGACTGGGGACTTGTCTTCCATTTTACCTGTGAATAAACAAAAAATACACAATTGGCATCATTTTTAAAACTTCACAAACACTGTACAAAAAAGAAAAGAAGTTGCCTACAAGTAATTGGGGCAGTTTTAGCCTCATCCAATCAAGTGTATCCTATATCTGACTTTCTTACTGAGCTTTACTGAATAAGGACCTATTTATTGTCTTTAAAATGTTGTACTCCACGGTCCATGCTAAAAGTAGGAGATAACCTACATCAGAGATGCCAGTCAGTTTCACTCAAAAACCTGAAAAAGCATGTGCATTGCAGGCCAAAAGCCCCCAAACGGGCTGAAAATATATAAAAACACGGGAATTTGGATTCACAAAAAACCTGAATTCAGGTTCAAACCTGACAACTGGCATCTCTGCTACATGTACTATACCAAATTCATTTCTGTATCACTTATCAAACTCAAGTGAAAAGTACAGGACCTTTTAGATGGCCTATTGTTATGACTGACATTTTGATTTATATTGCCATTAACAAGCTCAACTCAACTCTTGTTCATTTAACCCATAACACCATTCAGGGGTGGCATGGTTGGAGGTACCCTGTGCGCTGCCCACCATGTGCGCTGCCTACCATGCCCACTGTTAGGGAGATACCAAGATGGTAAGGTTCTGTATGAAGTGATTCCATCAATTAGGGTCCCAACTTGTGACATGTACATTTTAAATTATCCATCAAAATTTAAAAGATGTAATAGTTAATATGCATGATACACTCAATGGTAAGGTTCCCAGTGTAAATCTATTTGGGACGTACACCAACGTTTAGATGAGGACCCAATTTTTGTGAATTGTTTATAAATTGCAAGTTTTTATTGCCAAAATTGGCATGTTATCAGCCATTTTAGAAGAGAACATTTCAAGTTTTGATGCCATGTTTTAATGTCACAATTTTAAAAAGTGAAAATTTTAGCTTGTATTTAATTCAAATTAGTACATATTGATGGTGATGATACAATAAACATATAAAAATAAATATCTGAACTAAACTAACATGACAATACACCATTGTAGTGTAGGAATGTGCATTTCTTACCACTGGCCTCCACATATATGGAATATGTCAGGATTCAGGGTGGTTAGGGTTTAAAGCCATCTACCATGAATAGCAAAAGTGCACTGCATCATGTTACAAACATAGAACTAATTAATTGCCTAATTAAGTGCTAATTAAAACTATACATCACTGTACTAAGTGTATTTCCACTCTGAAATTTTCTGAATGGCCTCTCTCTTGAAAGAGTCACCCCTTCTGTAAAATATTTTTTTAAAGACATTTGATGAGGAATTCAAATATGGCATTGGTTTTTGTGTAGGAGATGGAGTACAAAAGTTTTTAAAGGATAATGTTGTGAAAATTATAAATATTGTTTATGATTTACCCTGTATCTCTCTCTGTTTGATAATATAGAACTCATTACAAGATTTTTAAGCCTAGAATATATGTTCCCCAAACACATCTAACAAAGGTTTCACCGGAGTTAATTTACATGGTAAGAGTGGGACAACAATTTTACCTTCCACCCGATATAATTTACAGACATTGACTTTAGCATATATGGTATCCTTGTGTAGCGCCAGCTTTCCAAATATGTTTACTTTCATACACATTCAATGTACACAATAATAGTTACATGCTCTGTTGAATCAGAATCAGGTGATTTTTGTCAAATTTTGCAGAGTGTAACTTTTTTATGACCAACTATGGCCAGATGCCAAAAAATGGTTAGTAATAAATTTATTATTATTTGAGTGAGTTTAATTTACCATTTGACTAGTATTTCACATTTCAAGCAGTTTACAGCAGTTTGCTTTTTAATTCTAAAATTTATCAATTCCATTATTTTTATTTGAATTGAATTTGGTTGATCCAAATTCAATTTCATAACACTGCTTAATTTTACCAGCGCTTAATCAGCATACCAAAATATGCTTGCATTCGGCACAATTAATGTATACCCTGCCCTCGGGGCACATTCTTGTTGCAATGCACCATGGGATACTGTTTGCATTCACCACAATTTACTCTGCCCTCAGGGCACATACTTGTTGCAATGCACCATGGGTTATGGTTCATAACACAGTATCAATCACTATATTACGTAGGCCTACCTACAGTCCTACACTATTAAAAGTATAAAGTATTATGACTTTTACTCTTCATATCAGCTGGCAAACAAACAAAAATAATATGAAAATTCAAGAAATCTTCTGAACTTTCTTTAGTAACAATTTAATTAACGCATAGAATGGGCAAGTTATGAAATGTGGCAAATCCTTCCACAGATAGATCTAACAAACTGCTAACTCAGTGATGAGGCTAAAATATAGTACAGGTAAAACACATGGATTGATGTCCACATTTCCAATTAAATACAGAAATTTAGTACACACATAGTATAGTAACAATGAGTTTCAGTGGGTGTTTTTAGAGGGGAGACGAAAACGAAAGAGAAAAGTGCCTCTCTGACAAAAAATGAAAAGCAAAAGAAAAGGTGAAAAAAGACAAAAAAAATGGAAAAGAAAAGAAGAAAAACAAAAGAACCAGAAGCCAAAATTGCCCAAGGTGCATCTTCTGTGCTGCCCGTTTCCCACCAAAATTTCACCCTGATCATGAGCTTTTTGCACGCTACGAGCGCATATTGTCCCCGGATATTGTCCCAATATTTGCCCCTGACACAAAGGTACGTCCACCCACCCAACCAAGAAAACCTGGTTACGTCTCTGCTTGTGTTTTTGCTATGATGTTCACAAACAGACTTGTTACAAAACAGTACAAAAAATAAAGAAAAGCAACAACTGGTCAATCATGTAAAAGCCTTGTTTATTGTAAAATTAAGAAACATAACAGGCCTAGACACCATGATACGGGATTGTGTGTACATCAAATGAAAAATAACTGAAACTGAGGACCTAGCTGATTATGATGCAAATTGTCAACTCTTTTCTCCTTTATTCCCATTTATTTTTCTGAGCAGTTTGAAGTGCCCGTCAAACACATAAATTCTTTTAAACTTGTATCGCAACCCATGAATTTTGGAGTGCAAATTGCACTGTGATAAGGCTTCAGTATTTCGAACGCTGCACACTTAACTTGCACTGTCAGTAACGACAAGGATTCAGTCTAGCACAAGTACTTGTAATAAACTCAGCTTTCAGTACACAATGACTAACTTACACAAGAACAAACAAGAAATGTCTTTAAAAAGACAACGCCATGGATGAAGATCATGTTTCATAATTTTGCATTGCAAGTACTTGGAAAGCTAGTAAATTTGAATGTTTGGCACAACTAACCGGGTGCGAAATATTGGCATTTATTGGTAAATACCACCAATGACATACTAGGAAATACTCAAAATTTTCATGTCGAAAAAGCTGAATTGGAAAATGTGTGCTAAATTGGTCTACATTTAATTCATACTTGTAACAACTTGAACGGCTCAATTGAAATCACATCCTCTGAGTTTTACAACAATCCAACAATCTATATTCAGATAACCTTAAGAATGTTTGCTGCTTAATTAAGGGATTTCATATCAACCACATTTCATGACAATCCAATTATCTATTATCAGTAACTGTTAACCTTGATATTGAAGCATGGTAATTAATTTTAGATAATTCATTCGCAATGTATAGTTTTAATACTGGTAGTTACAATCACATCATAAGGCCACTAACAGTCAATTTTGAGTTTCCCGTCACATAATTTCTGAAAACAAGTGAGGTAACTTTTTCATTATTCATTATTTTTCTGCCTTTCGTTATAGGCCTATGACTAACACGAATGTAAAATGTGTTGTTATTTGCCACTCATTCACTTGAAGATGGATGTTTAGCCCTAATGAGATTCAAAAGTATATTAAAAATAGTCACAATAATGAATTCAAGTGAGGGTCAGAAAATGAAGTGAGGGCGCACACCGACATCGCCTGGCTAATAATTATTTGGTACAGCAGTGACATTAAAATGAATACACGGGATCGATACACGTGAATTGCTATGCACGATTTTGATATCAGACGAAAATCTTCGGATACTGAGTTAGAAAATGATGAATATCTCCCGTAAATGAATTTTTCTCAAGAAACCAGATGTGGTCTCATACACTTGAAAATACGTGTTGAACAGATATTATAGTCGTTAGCGTGCGCTTTGAAAATTGGCCGTGCGCTTTGAACTCAAAATTTGACCAAGACTCTCAATTTTATATTGCGTTGGTCTTGTATGGACTACATGTACAGCGCGCAGCAGGCTATAGCGGCACTCACTCAAGTGGAGAGAGTATAACCATTGACCGCAATGTCGTATACAAGCTTGCTCACAGAGCGAGAAATCAATTACCCTATGTCAGTAGCCTTAGTCAGGTCACTTCGCTAATAATATGCATCTCATAAGGTCCGAATAAAATGGTCATGGGTGGCTGTGGATTCAACCTACCATGGCGATTTCTACTATGAAGATATCGGGGCGATGTCACTGTGGGGCGGTGACGGGAAACTCAAAATCGACTTTCATTGGCCTAATCAAAAAGACTGATTACTCAATCCCAGGGATTCCCGGGTGCTCTACACGTACCAAAAATGTATAAAACCAAAGCCACTATCTACCCCAATTACTGGTATCCCCCCCTCGACGACTAGTGTCACTCCCAACATCAATTAGTGTTGGTAGTAGTGCACTATTTATACCCAGCTCTGGTCAGATCAGGGAATGGTCAGATAATGCTCATTATTATTGTTTAATTAGTGGTCACACTTTACTTGTCAATGCTTGTTGACAGCTTATCAGTAGTCAGATCAGCAGGGGTGCAGTATTCTTTTTCATAGAGCAAAATTGTTCAAATTGTTCTAAAAACCTTATTTTTGAACGGATTTTAATCGTTAACAAAGCAAAATGTATGTTTAATATATTAATTATTTCATTAATAGCAATTTCCTAAATTTCCATCCATAAATAACCACAGAGCATTATCTGTTTACAAAATAAGTGTTTATTTTCAATTAGCCATCTTATCAGTAAAACTGATAGGAGGCCAAATTATAGTCAAATCAATTAGCCATCTTATCAGTAAAACTGATAGGAGGCCAAATTATAGTAAAAATGCAGATTCTTTGTCTGGTAGTCCCGGCAACCCAGTCTATATGTGGCTCAGTTGTAAACATACACAACACAAACTGACTGTGAAGGAGCCTATATGCACGTAAACAACTTTCTAGTACATGTATAATAAAATCCGTTTTTGAGTATAATAAAGAAAGTCATGCATTGGCAACATGAAGGAAATACCTATTGCTAACTTGGTAAAATGCATACTCGTAGCCCAATCTTGTACATCATAGCACCCAGTTTGGGTTTGTAGTTTCGAAATGTTGCAATTAAACATTAGTTCTTTCAAATATGAAACGCTAAAACACAAATCTAGAACAAACAATCATTATATTTAGAAAGATATAGCAAACTTTCCATGATAGAGATTGGACCCAAGACAAAGTACACCCAAATTAGGTGACAATTCGGAATTAAGCCATGGCTGGAAAAATGTTTTCATGTACCGTTACTCAGCCAAACATCTGCACGTGACAGAGTAGGGCCCGGATATCCAATCTTTAACAACATTAATTTTCTCTCTCAGCATGCACAGCGATACGAACAGCTAGTCCGAATATTCTGTCCCAGAACAAAATATTCAATGATATTGATTGTGTTCTGGGTCTGAAAGTTCTGTTTTACACCCACACACAGAACACGATCATGTCAATAAATGAATATTTTATTCTGGGACTGATTATTTGGACTAACACCCAATAACGAACAGCAAGCGTCTAGCTAATTAATGGATCGTAGTTAGTCATGTTAGAATAGTTTCTTCTTGGGTCTTATTACTGACCAAAAGTTCGGGGTGAAACCCCAGATGTTTTCAATGCATCACTTCAATCTTTAATGGTGAATCCTTTTGCAGCTTAAAGCTATACTAGGATGGTGCAGAGGTGACGTTAACAGGCAAAGTGCAGAAAAGTGTAGGTGAAGAGTAAGGTAACGACAGTACCAAACAAAGAACTTCTAAGGGTGCGGGATAAAAACATACTTGCAGTGGTGATTGCAGGAGTCTTGAGACAACAGGTAGCTTCATCCCCCACACAGCTGGTAGGGCGGCTTCCTTGAAAGTAGCTAAAGATGGTGCTAATACTGTTGCTCAGGTTCCACAATCTGACAGCTCTGGGATAATATGCATATTTGTAGCAGTCTATGATATTGACAACACGAATGCTGGACGGTTCGCACCCTTTCAATTTCGGACCCGTGCACTTCCGCCCCCTTTCTATTTCGCACCCGTGCACTTTCGCCCCCTTTTTACCGCGGGTATTGTGCTGCTGTCACGCTGTTGATTGATGCATGATCGATTGCTTGAACGCCCGGCGATGCGGCGTAGTATGTTTATAGTACTGGGCCGTCGGGCATGCACTTATTAAGTCATGATAAACCCGGGAAGGAAGGAAAGAAAGGATATTTTAAAACAAAATAGAGGAACGATTTTTTATCTCAAAATACACTTCTAGTGCCCGTTTCTATTCATCGTTATGTATTCTTCTCCCGTGCATTATTTTCGCGAACTACCCTTCACAGCCCAAATTATATAAACCTGCACGCTAAACAATGCATTATCTAAAACCTGCACGCTAAACAATAGATTCTAGATAATACGTGCACGCTCAAATACTAGAAATACTACTTTCACATAACCATAAAGTAGAGTTAGGTGGCGCTTTAGACACAGAGATCACATAACTATATAATTGTCTGTTCGATATATATACCAACAAAAAAGTACGAATATACATTCTGTGGTGTTACAAACGGTGTTCTATAATAGTGTACAATTACCGAATAAGGTGCAACTCGCTAGACTTGAGTCCAGTCCTCGTTTACGGAGTTTAGGATTAGGGTTTAGGGTTGGGATAGGGCAGTCTTGTAATAAGACTAGTAGAGTTGCACCCTTGCAAATATCATTGTCATAAATTATGATTAATGACCTCAAATAAATCAAACATCAAATGAGAATAATCGAGCTTCTATTAATTAAATAGGGCCAAAAACAGGTGGATCATAATTATACAAGATGACACCATTGCAAAATATTCAGCATTTTACAAATGAAATACATGTAGGCCTATATCTAAAATAACATAGCCGGGCCTGGAAACACACACTAGCGCATAATATCATGATCATGCTTTATAATACCATAGGCCTTCAAACACATGTGTTTGAAGGCCTATGATAATACTGAACAAATTGTTAAATCCCAATGTCGTGTGTTTTAATATAAGTAGTTCAAATTATAGAGCTATAAAGTCCAGTTGATATTCACCGTAGTACTAGTCTGACATCTAAATCGATCGTTTCCAACTGGTTCAGTGCTCTCTGTGTTCGAAACCACGATATTAAATGATCACAACATAAAGTCAAGTCAATTAAACCATGCGTGAATAAGTTACCTAAGTATGACGTATGGCGCAATCGATACCATTGATTACAGGGATTGATTTTCTTTACCAGTTAAATGCTACGTAGCTGGTCAATGTCCTGACGGTGTTTTTAAAATGTAAGATATTTTCCCTAATATTAAAACTAATATAATGAATGCAGCAATTAATATTGCCTATTGTTTTAATAGGCCTACACTCAAAAGTGTATGACGGATAATGTACTCGTGCAAATGCATTCGTCAAGATAATTGCACTTGCCATGGAGTTATTGCATTTAGCTTTCGAGCCTATCGGCTCTCAAGCTAAATGCAATAACTCCACGGCGCGTGCGATTATCTTGACGAATGCATTGCACTCAGTTCATTATCCTTATCATATATTACACGCCAGATATTAGCAGCAGGCTTACCCAAAATAATGAAATAATTAGAATTCAGTGATAAAAATAGTAATAATAATAAATAGTAATAATAATAAATTTATATTTAATTATTAATTATAATATGTATAAAAACAGGGGAAATTGGATCCAAAAGGATACAAGTGTCAACAAGCAATGGATAAAATTAAAAACAATGAAAGTATGACACAAAATCCAATGGGGGATATAGTAACACAAAACATATAAACAAAGTTAATTTAATAATAATAATAATAATAATAATAATAATAACACTAATAATAATAATAATAATAACAATGATATAATATAAACAAAGTTAATTTAAAAATATAATATGATGATAATAATAATAATATGATGATAATAATAATAATAGGCCTAATAATAACAATGATAACAATATAAACAAAGTTAATTTAAAAATATAATATGATGATAATAATAATAATATGATGATAATAATAATAATAATAACAATGATAATAAGGGCTGTGCAATAATTATTCCTCCCGGTTAATTTCCGAATGGCCCGCCAAAAACCGCTTGCCCCCCCGGCCTGCCAAAAATCGCTTGCCCCCCCCACCCTCGGCACGCCAAAAAATCTTTGCCCCCACCCTTACACATGCCAAATTTTTGGGATCCCAATTTTCAAAGCGTTTTATTTAAAAGGCGCCACATGAATGTGTGCCAAAAATCACTTGCCCCCCCCCCTCTCGGCTGGCCAAAAGTAAGAAATAAAACGGGCCCATGGTCGGAACCTGAATTCAGTTTAAAATCAAACCATAAAGGGGTAAAATTATATATTTAAAAGAAAATGTCCAAAAATTTGTTTCACTCTGTGAAACTTATATAAAACGAATCAAAATGCATAATTTATATGCAACAAAAACACTACTTTCTTAAACGTGTCTATAAGGAAAGTATATGTGTTTCCCAAAATCTGCCACTAATATCTTCTGAATTAGAAGATTAGTATAGTTTTATATGGACATGTTGAAGTGACCTAATACCACTTATAAAATTGTCTTTCTTAAAATAAACCATCATGTATTTCAAGCTTCAAAAATAATTTTGTTTCGAAAACTTTCAAAACCATAGAAAATCTTACAAATTTCCAAATAAATCTACTACCCAACCATTTGTACTTCTTTCTGTTTTTATATATATAAATTGAAAAGACCGTCTGCGTAAGCAGACTTAAAAGTGTATATTGACAACTAGAAAACATCAAGGCCGCAGGGCCGAAGGCCCGAGGCCGGTGACTCCCATACGACGACTAAACACTCCAAGTGAGTTAATTTTATATAGGCCCCGCGGGCTAGAAAGATCGGTAGAACGCTAAAGCCCTAATGCATTCTCATGCCTCTAGAGCTTCCGTAAACTACAAGGTTTTTGATTTTATTTATAATAAAGCCCTAATGCATTCTCATGCCTCTAGAGCTTATAAAGTAAAACATTTCATTCATATATATGTTTCTATTTGTAAAAGCAAAACATTAAAAGGGGCATTTTATTGACACAAACTCATCTCTCGTTGGAATAGAAGAGAGCGAATTTTCTGTTCCGGAAACAGCAGTCACAGCGGATGGTGATGGGACCGTTGCTTTAGAAGAGCAACCTGAAGGCCGTCCTAACGAACGAATAAGATCACAACAAGAAGATTTGGAAAATAGACATGGCGGTAATTATGCTACGAATGAACATGGTCGCTCCAACGCCCAACCTGGAGTCAGAATGGTAGAAAGGAAAAGGATTTTCCGAAATCGCTAAGAGTAGTGCACGCTGATATTCCAAGAAGTGATAAAACTACATTACTAGCACATTGTACTTTTAGTGTAACATTTCGCATAGAGAAGAGTAGTACACGCTGCTATTCCAAGAAGCTGTAAAACTACATTACCAGCACATTTGTCCTTTTAGTGTAACATTTCGCATAGAGAAGAGTAGTACGCGTTGTTATTCCAAGAAGTGGTAAAACTACATTACTAGCACATTTGCACTTTAAGTGTAACATTTCACATCGAGAAGAGTAGTGTACGTTGCTATTCCAAGAAGTGATAAAACTACATTACTAGCACGTTCGTACTTTTATACCATTTCACATAGAAAAGAGTAGTACGCGCTGCTACTCAGAGAAGTGGTAAAACTACATTACTAGCACATTTGTACTTTTAGTGTAACATTTCGCATAGAGAAGAGTAGTACACGCTGCTATTCCAAGAAGCTGTAAAACTACATTACCAGCACATTTGTCCTTTTAGTGTAACATTTCGCATAGAGAAGAGTAGTACGCGTTGCTATTCCAAGAAGTGGTAAAACTACATTACTAGCACATTTGTACTTTTAGTGTAACATTTCACATCGAGAAGAGAAGTACGCGCTGCTATGCCAAGAAGTGGTAAAACTACATTACTAGCACATTTGTACTTTTAGTGCAACATTTCACATAGAGAAGAGTAGTACGCGCTGCTATTCCAAGAAGCGGTAAAACTACATTACTAGCACATTTGTCCTTTTAGTGTAACATTTCACATCGAGAAGAGTAGTACGCGTTGCTATTCCAAGAAGTGGTAAAACTACATTACTAGCACATTTGTACTTTTAGTGCAACATTTCACATAGAGAAGAGTAGTACGCGCTGCTATTCCAAGAAGTGGTAAAACTACATTACTAACACATTTGTACTTTTAGCATATTATTTCATATAGAGAAGAGTAGTACGCGCTGCTATTCCAGAAATGGTAAAACTACATTACTAACACATTTGTACTTTTAGTGTAACATTTCGCATAGAGAAGAGTAGTACACGCTGCTATTCCAAGAAGCTGTAAAACTACATTAACAGCACATTTGTCCTTTTAGTGTAACATTTCGCATAGAGAAGAGTAGTACGCGTTGCTATTCCAAGAAGTGGTAAAACTACATTACTAGCACATTTGTACTTTTAGTGCAACATTTCACATAGAGAAGAGTAGTACGCGCTGCTATTCCAAGAAGCGGTAAAACTACATTACTAGCACATTTGTACTTTTAGCGTAACATTTCACATAGAGAAGAGTAGTACGCGTTGCTATTCCAAGAAGTGGTAAAACTACATTACTAGCACATTTGTACTTTTAGTGCAACATTTCACATAGAGAAGAGTAGTACGCGCTGCTATTCCAAGAAGTGGTAAAACTACATTACTAACACATTTGTACTTTTAGCATATTATTTCACATAGAGAAGAGAAGTACACGCTGTTATTCCAAGAAATGGTAAAACTACATTATTAGTACATTTGTACTTTTAGTGTAACATTTCACA
Organism: Amphiura filiformis; assembly: GCF_039555335.1. Classification (NCBI taxonomy): domain Eukaryota; kingdom Metazoa; phylum Echinodermata; class Ophiuroidea; order Amphilepidida; family Amphiuridae; genus Amphiura; species Amphiura filiformis. Next base: position 115,562 of record NW_027305613.1, read on the forward strand.
TAGAGAAGAGTAGTACATCCAACTATTCCGAGAAGTGGTAAAACTACATTACTAGTCTGTAGTTTTACCACTTCTTGATATAGTTGGATGTACTATGATGAACAAAATATTATTTTAATAGACACGGCTGTTGATGTGATCCATCAATCTATTATGAAATCAGTACGGAACATTGTTTGTGATATATGAGTATCTGGAACGTCTTTGAGTAAATCAAGGTCGAGAACTACAAATTAGTAAATGCGTAATATATAATTTAATAATTTTATACGACAATACATGTGCACATATACCTCTAGACGATAGAGATATGAATATGATAGTGATGTACAAATTTTGTTCAAATTCAAGTTAATTGTTCCTATTATCATGATCATAGTGTCAATCGACCTGAAATGATATTAAGCATATTTGGTTTTATCTCCATGAATCGTAGTCAGAATATTTACTCAAAGACGCCAGATACTCAACATAATAGATTGATCGACCACGTCAGCAGTTTGTCTATTAAAATATTTTGTTACAAATTCAAGTTTAATGTTGCTAGTATGACCATAGTGTCAGTCGACTTAAAATAATTAAGATAGTTGCTTTTATCTCGATGAATTGTATTGGAAAGCCGTCACGTTGATGCCGTAAAAGCATGTAACCATTAAACATCTCAAAAAAAGTTTTGAAATATTTTCTCAAAATATCAAGGGCTATCTTAAAAACTACTGGACCAATACTAGGCTTGTTTGTACTCATTTTAATGCATTTTTCATGCTTATTCCAAATATGGTCATGACAATTTACATTACTGAAATTTTAGAATTTTTAAAAAATTTTGAATCTTGTTGTCTGCAGTCGACACCCGCGTGATGCCGTAAAAGCATGTAAGCATTATACATTTAAGCATAGGAGTATTCCATGCATGTAACCCCTGAGCATGATATGGTGACAGGGCCTGCTTAGAGAACGACGCACAGTCGCACTTCTACGCACATAGATTTCACCTTACAGCAATTCACTTTTCAATTGACATTCTACTGTGTGTAGTCGATGTTGAGTCTCTATGAGAGCTTATGAGTAAATATGTCTTTTGGAAATGTTACTGATTTGGATTTATCAAGTTCAGCAAAAACTCCGGAAACAGAAGCAACAATTAACTACGGGCATCTTGCCTTTACAAGCATTATAACAATAACTGCTATTATTGGAAATGGTGCTATGATTATCGCTTTTCTGTTTGAGAGAAAATTACGATCAAAAGATAGTGATCTGATTCTGTTCGCTCTTTCTCTCGCTGATTTTGCTTTAGCGGTTATTGTTTTACCCATTGAAATTGAAGCAATTGTTAACGCCAGCTTATGGTCTCTTGGGAAAGTTGCATGTCATTTGCTGGTATGGTTAAGCTATCTCTTCGTTACAATCAGTGTTTATTTTATCGTCATTCTTAGCTGGGATCGCTATCGTTTGGTTTCCTTGGACTACTCCAAGTACATCAAAAGCCAATCATTCAAGAAACAAATTGTTATAATTCTAATTACAATTGTCGTTGCATCAACTCCGGGTAGTGCTGAAAATGCCTTGTGGAATCTTCTTCTTCCCCGTACAGAAGGAGAACCATTTTACTGCATCGTTCCATCCGCGTTTTACCCATACTTAAGCGTAGCACTGATTGCATCATATAGCGTTATACCAATTTCTTTAGTAACTGTGTTTGCAATTTTGTTTTTCATCCATCTACGACGTCGATTGGTACACCACGCACGCGTTGGAATAGAAGAGAGTGAATTTTCTGTTCCGGAAACAGCAGTCACAGCGGATGGTGATGGGACTGTTGCTTTAGAAGAGCAACCCGAAGGACATCCTCACGAACGAAGAAGATCACAACAAGATTTGGAAAATAGACATGGCGGTAATTATGCTACAAATGAACATGGTCGGTCCAACACCCTACCTGAAGTCAGATTGGTAGAAAGGAAAAGGATTTTTCGAAATCGCTACATTAAACCTGCAATTACTTACTCAGTTTTGGTTTTATCTCTTATAATTTGTACTTCACCATTGGGGCTATATTCAACGATAACAGCGTTCCTTTGCCCTGAGTGTTTTAATGCGGAAATACATTTGTATTTCATTTACCTTGCGTATTCAAAAGCTAGTTTAAATCCATGGATTAATATTGTAACTCATCCAAAAATACGAGATTTTTTCAAGAAAACGTGGAATTCAATCAAAAGGCGCTATGGACAAGCTTGGATTGCGTAGTACGTTCTGTTTGACCTCTTTCTCTAATACAAACATGGGATTCAGTAATTTCATCCAGCATTTCCGACTATTCATTCATATTACTTCATTTCTAATGTTTAATAGCCAAACACGTTACTCACAAGACGCTATCATTGGTTAGTGTATTTACATCGACGTTATATTTTGATAACACGCTACACGAAATAATGCTATACGCTTTTGGTGTAAAAAATAATAAGACTTTAATTATGAAAGTGAGCTTTGAGGCCCTATGGAAATTGAATTACAATTAGTAATGGGTATATAATTCTTTAATACAGTTTTGTCCAGGGTTTGTTTCTTCAGCGACGGCTTAATATTGCTTGTGGTAAATACTGCCACATAATGTACGGTTGCTTAAACCTTTCATGCAAAGAAAAGTAGTACACGCTGCTATTTCAAGAAGTGGTAAAACTACATTAGTAGCATATTTGAACTTTTTAGCGTATCATTTCATATAGAGAAGAGTAGTGCACGCTGTTATTCCAAGAAGTGGTATAACTACATTACTAGAATAACGATTAAGCATCATTAATTTCACATTATTGAGAATAGTACATGCTGCTATTCCAGAAATGGTAAAACTACATTACTAGCACATTTGTATTTTTAATGTAACATTTTATATAGAGAAGAGCAGTACACGTTGTTATTCCAATAAGTGGTAAAACTACATTACCAGCACATTTTGTACTTTCACTTTTCATACAGAGAAGAGTAGTACACGCTGTTATTCCAAGAAATGGTAAAAGTACATTACAAGCACATTTGTACGTTTAGTGTATCATTCCATATAGGCCTAGAGAAGAGTAGTACACGCTGCTATTCCATTAAGTGCTAAAACTACATTACCAGCACATTTGTACTTTTACTTTTCATACAGAGAAGAGTAGTACACGCTGTTATTCTAAGAAATGGTAAAAGTACATTACAATCACATTTGTACGTTTAGTGTATCATTCCATATAGAGAAGAGTAGTACACGCTGCTATTCCATTTAATGGTAAAACTACATTACAAGCACATTTGTACTTTTAGTGTAACATTTCACATAGAAAAGAGTAGTACACGCTGCTATTCCAAGAAGTGGTAAAACTACATTAACAGCACATTCGTACTTTTAGTGTAACATTTCAGATAGATAAGAGTAGTACACGCTGCTATTCCAAGAAGTGGTAAAACTACGTCATTACTAGTAGGTATGTCACAGTGGCTGCACAATAATTCTGTCATACTATGCACGCATACATAACAGTGAATCAAAAAGCGCGCGGATCAAAGTTGACCAATTTTTGAAAACATACATGTCAAAAAACGATTTCCTCGTTATGTTTCATTGATCACAATAATTTGTCTTTTAAATATATGGTAGGTGAAACATTTCCTAAATCACTATCAACTCCGCCGAAATTAAACACTGCCTAGTTTAAGAGCTAAGACCTGTTTTATGAATTTTTTAGATCGTCCATAAATCAATAAATATAGGTCTCTCGAAATAGAGGACCTAGTACCACCGGTCTGAAATACCAGTGTTTGTTATCATGTATTTTTTCCCTTGGACAATGAGTGAAACACTTCCCTATACCAATTGAAAACTCGGTGCACTTAGGCAATTAACTGCAGTTTCTTTATTCAACATCACAGCAGGTTCATATTTGACAAAATCATGCTGTATGAATAAAACATAAATAAAACATTGAAAAAAGTAAAATTACATATGCCTAATTAACATAAGAATGGCATAAATATATAATTAGATGTAATTAGCTAATTTGCATAATTAATGACTTTTTGTGTATTTTTTGTTACCAAATGAAAGAACTTTGGGTAATTATGTGTGCAAAAAAACCCGCATCCTCATATCATGTACGGTTCTCTGTTGGCATTATTTTTGCATATTAATTAGCTGGACTTAGTCATTTTTAAGCTTTTATTTGTCTGCAGATTGGTCAAAATGGCTAAAATTGTATATTTGGTGGATTTATTACATTTATTCGAGGAGAGATTTTTTAATCTTGTTTTCTTTAACGAAGTCCGGAAAGATATGCAATTAATCTGTGATACTTAAATCAATGCTACCTTTTCAAGTAAGTGTCCGAATAAGCATTACAAATCCCAAAAATTACCATTTTGCCATCTATAGCAATTTGTGGCAGGTTTTCACCTGATTTCCGGGTATCTTCAAGTTGACGTTACATCACTTTGCATTATCCGATTTTAATTCTGTTTTTTGTTTTTTGAAGCATTCATAACGATGATTCGATTAAAAGCGTCAAATAACATGTTTCTGCTGCGCTTATTTTTGGGGTGATATACCTATTACTAGCACATTTGTACTTTTAGCGTATCATTTCATATAGAGAAGAGTATTACACGGTATAACTACATTACTAGAATAACGATTAAGCATTATTTATTTCACATTATTGAGAAGGGTAGTACGGTACATGCTGCTGTTCCAGAAATGGTAAAACTACATTACTAGCACATTTTGTACTTATAGTGCAACATTTCATATAGAGAAGAGTAGTACACGCTACTGTTCCAAGAAGTGGTAAATCTACATAACTAGCACATTTTGTACTTTTACCTATACATTTCATTTGAAAAAAAAAATGTAATACACGCTGCGCCTCCAAGAAATTCTTTCCCTTTACATTGCATTGCATTGCATTGCATTGCATTGCATTGCATTGCATTGCATTGCATTGCATTGCATTGCATTGCATTGCATTGCATTGCATTGCATTGCATTGCATTGCATTGCATTGCATTACTTACTTTACATTACATTACATTACATTACATTACAACATACATTACATTACATTACATTACATTACATTACATTACATTACATTACATTACAATACATTACATTACATTACATTATACATTACATTACATTATATTACATTACACTACATTATAATTCTATTGTCTATTCTTTTCTATTCTATTCTATTCTATTCCATTCCATTCTATTCTATTCTATTCTACTTATTACATTACATTACAACACAAAAATCATAAACATCGAATAAAAATGCATGTACTAGTAGTATAGACAATAATTAATATACGGGATTAGTACATCTTGATGCCGTTTAGAGCGCTCGGGGAGTGCGTAATACATGGATAACAGTGACATAACACTTCTCAATACGGAATAACACGGAACCTTGATGCAGCATCGTCCATTGAAAAGCGTTATCCAATGATTACGCATTTCTATAACAGCGGAGCGACGGGAATAAAAGATGATTTCCTGATATAAACATACAACTTCTAACCATTTAGAAGTAGTGACTGCAAGGTTCTACCACCCCTTGAGATTTAGTTCATGGTACTTTCAAGCGACAATAGTACATGTTATATTCAAATCTTAAAGTACAACTTGGTTCACATAAATGAAGACAGTCACTTATTTGAATAATCTGCATAAGTCTTAAAAACACAAAGGAGCAGTTTGAAATGATATTAATGATTTTAGACTTCATTTATATGATGTTGGGCTCTTCCAACTTCTGATAGCACTGTGGATGAAGTAGAACTACCTTTGATAGCACTGTGGATGAAGTAGAACTATCTCTGATGGAACTGTGGATGAAGAAGAACTATCTCTGATGGAACTGTGAATGAAGTAGAACTATCTCTGATAGCACTGTAGATGACGTAGTACTACTTCTGATGGCACTGCGAATGTAGTAGAACTATCTCTGATAGCACTGTGGATGAAGTAGAACTATCTCTGATAGCATTGTGAATAAAGTAGAACTATCTCTGATAGCACTGTGAATGAAGTAGAACTACTTCTGATGGTACTATGGATGAAGTAGAACTACCTCTGATAGCACTGTGAATGAAGTAGAACTACCTCTGATAGCACTGTGGATGAAGTAGAACTACCTCTGATAGCACTGTGGATGAAGTAGAACTACCTCTGATAGCACTGTGGATGAAGTAGAACTATCTCTGATAGCACTGTGGATGAAGAAGAACTATCTCTGATGGAACTGTGAATGAAGTAGAACTATCTCTGATAGCACTGTGAATGAAGTAGAACTACCTCTGATAGCACTGTGAATAAAGTAGAACTACCTCTGATAGCACTGTGAATGAAGTAGAACTAATTCTGATAGCACTGTGGATGAAGTAGAACTACCTCTGATAGCACTGTGGATGAAGTAGAACTACCTCTGATAGCACTGTGGATGAAGTAGAACTACCTCTGATAGCACGGTGGATGAAGTAGAACTACCTCTGATAGCACTGTGGATGAAGTAGAACTACCTCTGATAGCACTGTGGATGAAGTAGAACTACCTCTGATAGCACTGTGGATGAAGTAGAACTATCTCTGATAGCACTGTGGATGAAGAAGAACTATCTCTGATGGAACTGTGAATGAAGTAGAACTATCTCTGATAGCACTGTGAATGAAGTAGAACTACCTCTGATAGCACTGTGAATAAAGTAGAACTACCTCTGATAGCACTGTGAATGAAGTATAACTACCTCTGATAGCACTGTGGATGAAGTAGAACTACCTCTGATAGCACTGTGAATGAAGTAGAACTACCTCTGATAGCACTGTGGATGAAGTAGAACTAGTTCTGATAGCACTGTGAATGAAGTAGAACTACCTCTGATAGTACTGTGAATAAAGTAGAACTACCTCTGATAGCACTGTGAATGAAGTAGAACTACCTCTGATAGCACTGTGGATGAAGTAGAACTAATTCTGATAGCACTGTGAATGAAGTAGAACAACCTCTGATGGTACTGTGGATGAAGTAGGACTACCTCTGATAGCACTGTGGATGAAGTAGAGCTAGTTCTGATAGCACTGTGAATGAAGTAGAACTACCTCTGATAGCACTGTGAATAAAGTAGAACTACCTCTGATAGCACTGTGAATGAAGTAGAACTACCTCTGATAGCACTGTGGATGAAGTAGAACTACCTCTGATAGCACTGTGAATGAAGTAGAACTAATTCTGATAGCACTGTGGATGAAGTAGAACTACATCTGATAGCACTGTGGATGAAGTAGAACTACCTCTGATGGCACTGTGGATGAAGTAGAACTACCTCTGATAGCACTGTGAATGAAGTAGAACTATCTCTGATAGCACTGTGAATGAAGTAGAACTAATTCTGATAGCACTGTGGATGAAGTAGAACTATCTCTGATAGCACTGTGGATGAAGAAGAACTATCTCTGATGGAACTGTGAATGAAGTAGAACTATCTCTGATAGCACTGTGGATGAAGTAGAACTACCTCTGATAGCACTGTGAATGAAGTAGAACTACCTCTGATGGTACTGTGGATGAAGTAGAACTACCTCTGATAGCACTGTGAATGAAGTAAAACTACCTCTGATAGCAATGTGAATGAAGTAAAACTACCTATGATGGCACTGTGGATGAAGTAGAACTACCCCCTGAACCCTCGGGGCCCATGGACTTCGTCCACCCTGTCCTCCCGCTTGCTACACCCCTGCTATGAAACCGTTAAATAGAGCCCTTTTGGCTGCATGGCCCCTATACTGCTACATTTTGGGCAAAAAAGTGCTTGGATGTGTCGTTTTCTACAGTTTTAGGCCTACCACATTCACCTTGTTATAAAAATTGAATTGCGTTATCTGTTGACTTCAAAAAAGGTGTTTTAGGGAAAGTGTTAGCTTTCGTTCGATATATTAAAAAAAAATCTGATTGAATGAAGGGAGGTTTTGACAAAACCAATTCCTAGTTCTAGATCAAATTGCCGAAATGGCTTATGCCCCCTCCCCATCAGGCCCAGTGCCCGCCCCCCTACCTAATTCATGGTCGGTGCCCCCCATAGGATGACTCACGCTACGTCACTGCACCTACCCCAGTACACGGCGTCACCAACTATCGACACCATAGGTGACATACGCCACCTTTCATCTTATTAAAGCCAGGGATGACCAATTTCTTATTTCACATCGTCACGCATTTTCCCTATATTAAAAATGGACCGTAAACGGATAGCAACAGGTCGATCGTGGATTTTCCACCCGTTTGGGATCGTTTGGAGATTCGACCAATCAAAGCAAGCTGTTGAGGAATGGTTGAGCGGCTTTTTAGGACATTTTCAGAGGCGTCTTGCCATTGGAAATGATTAGCAACACCGAAATCACGACAGGGACGCCGACAGACACCATCTGATACAGGTCTGAATTTATTATCAATCATAGGCCCGTTAATTATGAGAGGGGGGAATTTGGAAGGAAATAAAAAGAGGAAGGATTGAAATAAGGGAGACAAGATGAAGTCATTAGCTGAACATTTAATGTTAGCGGCAGTGCTGTCCCAAATTGAATGGTGTCAGATGGCATTGCTCTTTATATAATAGGCCTATATTTTAAAGACTATTGTATGAGTTATTTGCTTTCATGAGCCTGAATATTCAAAAACGGTTAACGCTCAGAACACTACCCTGGGGCTGTTCCGACACGTTCCAAACAGGATTGTTTTGCTTTTTAAACTTGAACTCGTGGGGTGAGTTGTATTCAAAGAACCAAAAATGGTTATCGCATGCTCAGAACCTACTGAGCCCTCATGGGGTCGGGGTGGCGTTGCCTGCTGTTACCACCGGCGCAGCGTAGCCTGTGGGGTGGAGAAGGGACCGTGGCGCCCGGTAGCATTTCATATTTTCGGTCTCAAACGAGGTGAATTTGAGTATTATGCGTGCAAAGCTCGGGAAAAAGGCTGAAATTGTACCCATTTTGGCAAAAATACCATTGTCTTTTGGAGCAAAATTTTTTTTCAAAGTTAATCAATTTTGGTTTAAAACCATCCTGAAGTATTTCTCTCATCCTAAGGATTCAAGTATTAATTTTTTCCTTTCAAATTTCGCTCTCCCATATTTCTTGGCCCTTAAGTGTATGATGTGATAAATTCAGATCTGTAGCCTATCAGACGGTGTATGTTGGCGTCCCTTTCGTGATTTAGGTGTTGCTAATTACTTCCAATGGCAAGACGCTGCTGAAAACCTCCCAAAAAGCCACCCAACCTTTCCTTAACAGTTTGCTTTGATACGGTTGAATCGTCAAAGGAGCCCAAACGGGTGGAAAATCCACGATCGACCTGTTGCTATTCCGTTTACGGTCCATTTTTGATATAGGGAAAATGCGTGTCGATGTGAAATAAGAAATTGGTCATCCCTGGCTTAAACATGATGAAAGGCGGCATATGTCATCTATACGGTGATGAGAGTGGGGGTGTGTCGTGTGAGGAGTGGGGTGTGTGTTGTGAGTGCCTGGTGGGGTGGGTAGCACGCGCGTGTGGAGGAGAGGTGATTCTTGTTTTTAATCAACAAAGCACGGAATTACGCTACAAAGTAGGCCTACACATAAAAACGCACAACAGCCTCGAAGTAGCTAAATACAGGTACCTTGCTATCTTCTGAAGATATAAACTGACACCCAACAAAACACAAAAATGTCCTTAAACCCTTTATTCAAAGCGTTTTAATAACGTTTAAATGTCGGGTTATATAGGCTTAAAGGCTATAGAGGCTATATCTCTGATAGCACAGTGAATAAAGTAGAACTATCACTGATAGCACTGTGAATGAAGTAGAACTATATACTTCTGATGGTACTGTGGATGAAGTAGAAGTACCTCTGGTAGCACTCTGGATGGAGTAGAACTACCTATGGCACTGTGGATGAAGTAGAACTACCCCTGATAGCACTGTGGATGAAGTAGAACTACCTCTGATAGCACTGTGAATGAAGTAGAACTACCTCTGATGGCACTGTGAATGAAGAAGAACTACCTCTGATAGCACTGTGGATGAAATAGAACTAATTCTGATAGCACTGTGCATGAAGTAGAACAACCTCTGATGGTACTGTGGATGAGGTAGAACTACCTCTGGTAGCACTGTGGATGGAGTAGCATTACCTCTGATAGCACTGTGAATAAGAACCCTGATATGATAGAACTACCTCTGACAGCACTGTGGATGAAGTACAACTACCTCTTACAATGTCTGATAGCACTGTGGATGAAGTAGAAATACTTCTGATTGCACTGTGAGTGAAGTAGAACTACCTCTGATAGCACTGTGGATGAAGTAGAACTACCTCTGATAGCACTGTGAATGAAGACGAACTACCTCAGATAGCACTGTGGATGAAGTAGAACTAATTCTGATAGCACTGTGTCAAGTTCCAATACTCACTCCAGTTGTGGAAGATATAGAAACAACCATAATTCAGGGGGAGTATGGGTTTCAAAATGATAAACTCTGACCAATTACATTTGAAAAACAAACTCCCTCTATGGAAGATATTTCCAAAATCTTCCACAGGGGTAGTGTGGATTTCAACTGGAAGTGCATTATTTTGTAAAATTTAGCATTAGCCTATTTCATAACTTTTACATAAAATCCCATGATTTTTGATATATTTATAACAAAATTGTCACTAAAAATGTTTGAAAATGTAAGCAAATATAAATGCATCAAACCACAAGAAAAATAAATGTGACTGAAAGCACTGCACAGAGTGCTTGTTAATACAATGGTATTTTTAGCAATAGATAAAATGTCATCATAGAGGTATTGTAATTGTGTCCAAAATCTGTAGAAGCATTATAATTTAATAGGAATGAAGTAAAACTGCCTATCTAAGAAAGAAATTAAAATAAATTTATCAAAAATGGTAAAAAATGAAAAAGTTGATTTAAATACTGTAAATGATTTTTTTTTCAACAAAAAAAATCATATGATTGCCCTGTTCAAAATTTACATTTGAAGCAAGCAGTCACTTTATATAGCTGAGAAAATAGCATTTGAATAGCTGCCATTTTACACAGTATGTATAAGTTAATGTACCCGGTACCGTAAAAACTCGATAGTTGGCATATGTGCTTACTATCGAGCGCTTTTGAAAACATGAAATTGTACCAAAATCCGGCGCTTTGCCAGGTTTACTTGTTCGTATATAACTATGTGTATCAATGATTTGCTCAAAACCCTTTGCACTTTTATGGATGGAGCTCTTCATGTAAAAGCACTCGATAGTAAGCACATATGCTAACTATCAAGTTTTTACGGTATTAAAGGAAGGTGACCTGATATATTTAGAAAATCAAATTCTTTAAAACTTACGTACCCGGTATAACATAAAATGTCATCCCTTTCAAGCACTCATGCAAAAAGAAAATGTAAATGTTTTTTGTAAATGTGACTAATTCCTTATGGAATTACCGATATTTATACAGTGTGATATTGGAAGTCTACAGTGTTTTTATCAACTATAATCATCATGATCATGTAATATATTGATTTAAGTGAAAGGCCCTATTTTTCTCACAAACATATTGAAATTAGAAGTTCAAACTCAGTGTATTTCCCAAGATATCATCAAAAAACTGTTGAATTAGTCAAAACTATGGTATGGTATACCATAGTTTTGACTAATTCGGCAGTTTTTGATGATTTCTTCAGAAATACACCGATTTAGAACGCCAAATTTCAATATGTTTATGAGAAAAATATCAGCATTTTGATGAGGTAAAGTGAGGGATAAGATTTTCAATCAGGTTACCCACCTTTAATGGTGTGGACCCACATTCTTATATATGCTGAGAGTCTAAACCTGTGAAGCATATGGACGAAATCCATGGGCCCCGAGGGTTCAGGGGCCCGAGGAGTGGCGTAGCCAAAAAAATTGGGGTCAACATTAGACAATTATAATTTGTGTGCACTGCTTGTCACTGCTTGAGCATGGTGAAGAACAAAGTACATGTTGCCCTAATCTGTCTGTTTACATTGGCACATAAGTTGATAATATATTAATGTGTGCTGAAAAATTATTGCTCTGCACTTTCATCTTTATCGTGTTAATGTCAAGACAATAACCCCAACAAGTTGTCACCGCTGAGAATAGGATCCAGGACCACACATCAAATGAGCTACTGTATACTTGTATTTGATTACAGACCTGCAAAACGTGTGATCCGACTTGCCAGGAGTGTTTTGGACCTAAAGAAAACCACTGTATAACTTGCCCAGAACACCTTAATCTCTACCGTCTGCATGTTAATCACTCAAGCTGTGTAAGGTGCTGTGAAGAAGGAGAGAACATTACTGATGCATGCTGTACTTGTAATGATCATAAAGGTAATACATATCGTCGGCAGAGTGCAACTCTATCATAAGTGCAGTAGAATGCAATAGCTGCTATTTGCAACATTTCAATAAATTTACTTACTTTTAACCAATAACACTAGAAAAAACACCCAACTATATGTAAAGGTGATATCTTGGGGTTAGCTCAGTGGCATCAGGAAAGTATACAAAACATCACACTTTACAGTGAGCATGATGAGGGGACTGTGCTGCAAACAATATGTGTTTTACAAGGGGGTGTACGTATCAAATGGAGTCTCCCATTCAGGTAAACCCATTTGAAATTCACACTCCCTGTGTGGAAGATTAAGGTCATGTCTTCCAGGGGTGTATGGAGTTCAACTGGAATAGCCCAAGGTGGGGGTGTGAGTGTGTATATCATTTTTTGGCCGGCGGGAAAAACTTGGCATACTGTGATCGGCTTACAATGGGCGGGACTCATAACATCATGGATTGATATAGAATGGTGTACACACAGTTGGGCACACCACCTACGCGAACTGTGCTTTGCTTATTGCGTGACATATGCACACTTTTGTGAATTTACATTGGCGTAAGTTGGAACTCTATTGACACGCGCAGTGTATAGTAAATCTTGGGCCACAGTAGTCAGCAAATTCTTGCAAAGTGTGCTGAGGCCTGTGGTTTTATAGATGGCAATATAAAAGGTCCTACAGTTCGCTGGCTGCAGTTTGACCAGGTTTGTCCTCTATCAGATAATGAAAGTCATGTCCTCGTTGTAAGGGTTTTTACCCAACATTTGATAGTAGAAACAAGTAGGTGTGTGTATAGGGTGAGATGTGTCTGTAGGGTTATCTCAAACACCTCTATATTTAAACTTAATTAGGGAACAGTCCAGTAGTTCAAAAGGTCATTATTCTAAAAAAAAGTTAAAGTTGCAGGCATGAAAATTTTCAGCTTTTATAGCCTATTTCTGAATCAAATTTACAGAAAATGGTAAAAAAACATGGTTTTCAGTGTTTGTTAGACCAGTTTTCATGCCTGAAGTTAGGGTTTAGAGCATTTTAAGGTTAGGATTAGGGTTAGGGATAGGGTTACGGATTGTGTTGAGCCAGAGTTAGGATTAGACTAGAGTCAGTGTTATGTTCAGGGCTAGGTTTAGGATTTTGTAACTAAAGGTCCGTTCATACTACGCCGCAATTGCTGTGCGATGCGGCGCGTTGTCGATACATCTATTACTTTTTGCCGCAAGTCATCGCATTTCCAAGTTAAAATGTATTTAACTTTATTGCAATACCGCAATGCAGTATTCTACGGTACAGTGCAGTGCGGCATCGCATTGCATCGCAATTGCAGCCTAGTATTAACAGACCTTAACCACATGAGAACTACCTGCCAATTGGCCAAAAAGAAGTTTTCATTAATATCAATTGAACCAATCAACAACATTGTTAGAATAATTTCACCACAGAAAAAAAATTGGGGTGATTTATTTGCAAAGCTCCATTCTGATTGGTTATTAAAATAAAGATATCATGTAATTGACCAATCAGAGGCAATGTTAGATCGGCAGGTAGTGCTCAGGGGGTTAAGGCTTTGTAACTAGACTATTGTATTTTTAAATAAGGACCCTTAGGACTATCAACTTATAACCTTAATATTTATAATATTACATTTTCAGATAAATGCATTAGATCGGGTCGCAACAAAGGTGAAAAGGGCAACAAAGGTTACAACCCTTCTCGGTATTCTTATCACCAGGGCCGTACTGTAGCCCTCGCTGTCGTCATCAGCATTGTGTTACTTTGTGCGGTCGTGATCTGCATAGTTCTGGTACGCACCAAGCAGAAGTGGTGCAAGCAGGTGCCTTACAATAGATTCCAGACGTTTTATGATAACAGACAACATCAGGTTGTCATGTAAGGAAACAATGGAATATGCCCAGTAACTAAATTTCCTTGTATCTGATCCAATTATACACTTACTTGTGAACGTTTCAGCAACCACTGTTGCCTTTGTCAACACTTGATGAGGAATGACTGCATCTACTGACAACCGACGCTCGAGGGATTTCCAGCGTGATTTTTTGGGTTGCCAATTGGTTTTCCTTCTAGGGATTTTCATGGTCCCTGCTGCAGAAACTCATCGAAAATGTGAGAAAGGAAATCCCTCTAGCGTTTGTTGTCAGTAGATGCAGTCATTCCTCATCAAGTGTTGACAAAGGCAACAGTGGTTGCTGAAACGTCCACAAGTAAGTGTATAATTGGATCAGATACAAGGAACTTTAGTTCCTGAGTTTACTCTACCAGTCCCGATGAATTTGTTCAACGATGGGATGTGCCATATAAAAATCTCACACCCCTTCAGGAAGAGTTTGGAATTCATGGAATTCCAATTGTCAATCGCGACACATAGTGGCGTATGATGATTTAGATAATTCTTTAATGAAATTTGACGCAGCGCTTTTAAATGTCAACTTCTTCAAGTGAGGAAGCTCAATTATACCAAATTAATTAATAAATTTGATAAATTAATTGATGTTTGTTGCAATTCTGGAGGAATCCAATATTCTTTGTCTGACAAATGATACACGCACATCACTTTGTGATACAGCGAAAATCAAATTTGATGAAATTTTTCTTGAAAACATATTTCCTATTTGTCCTGCACATATGCCACTATGTGCCGCACCCAGCAAAATGCAATCGTTATGACCAGTGGGGATCCATGAATTTTCATCCAAGGTGGTAGGTTAACCCTAACAGTCCTACAAAATACTACTTGATATATCAGGAGGGTGCCTGTTCATAGGGACAATGTCAGGAACCAAGTCACGCTATTGTTCAACCTAAGCTACATCATTTTTAACGCATGCGTGTTCGTCAATACAGCCTTAGTCTCCTCCACCTTCGCAACACAGTACGTGGAGTGACTGGAATCACACTGACGGCAGAGGAGAATACTAGCTGGTCAGACAATTTAATTCTATCAAGCATATAATACCTGAACAATCACCGTCATTTGATCAATTTACTACAGAATATATTGTATACTTAAAATATAATTTTAAAATTGTAAACCTGTTAACTTATATATTTGTGTACTAAAGTATACGACACGTGAATAACATCATGTAGGAAACAAAATGGCTGCTAATCCGCCTATTGTCTAGACCTAGGCTACATCTTCCGGTTTGGTTACGTCATTTCAGATGCCCATCCCATTGTCTATTATTCCTTGATATATGCACTGGGCATGCGTGCTTCCCATGTGATATGATGATGCAATCGCCCTAAGTGATATATAGGCACGCTAAACAAATAGGGCTATACATACCTTTTTACATTTTTACGATTCGTAAAATATTTTGGGACTTATTTTAAAAAGTATTAGGGGATCCTATAGTTCAATATATGAAAAATCAACTGAGCTCTTGTTCTCTTGTGTGCAAATTACGATAGCTGAAAGATGTGGCTTTCACATACAGTGGCGGATTTAGAGGGGGCGCACCCGGCGCGCGCCCCCTCTATTTTTTGCAGATCGGCGCCTGACTCTGTGTATTTTTGCAGAGTGGCGCCTGACTTTGTGTGGGCGCCGAGCCGCAGCAGCGGCGGTGGTGTCTCGGCGCCCCCTCTATTGAAAATTCCTGGATCCGCCCCTGACATATGTAAATTGTTGAAAACATTACCACATTCATGCTGGCCTGTTTTTTCAGGGACACCTTGTAAAGATATATAGGGTTTTTGAACATTATTTACATGCCTATAATTTGTGATACTGTAATGCATTATTTGATCGTTTTACTAGATTGTGTGTAAATGCAATAAATAAGATCAACAGTGCAAGAACATATTTGATATAGATATGTAATTTATATTTTCTACATAATGTCTATTTTTATATCACTATCAGCATTGTATTTTTACATAATTTAAGAATAACCTACATACAAACTGAAATAAAAACCGTAGATAGCACTTTGTGTACATCATGCTATGTACTATAGATAGCACTTTGTGTACATCATGCTATCTACCGTAGATAGCACTTTGTGTGCATCATGCTATCTACTGTAGATATCACTTTGTGTGCATCATGCTATCTACCGTAGATATCACTTCGCGTGCATCATGCTATCTACCGTAGATATCACTTTGTGCTGTCTACCATAGATAGCACTATCTACCGTAGATAGCACTTTGTGTGCATCATGCTATCTACAGTAGATAGCACTTATTTGCATCATGCTATCTACTGTAGATAGCACTTTGAGTGCATCATGATATCTACAGTAGCTAGCACTTATTTGCATCATGCTATCTACTGTAGATAGCACTTTGCGTACTTTATGCTATATCTACCGTAGATAGCACTTTGTGTACATCATGCTATCTACTGTAGATATCACTTTGTGTACATCATGCTATCTACTGTAGATATCACTTTGTGTACATCATGCTATCTACCGTAGATATCACTTTGTGTACATCATGCTATCTACTGTAGATAGCAGGTATTCTCAATTGCGTTTTGTTTCTTCAGGTAATTAGCCTACCGTAAAACCTCGTCTACGGGCATATAGAGTGCTCTAGATGAAAGCTAAATGTATCGGGGCGCCGTCCATCGACAAAATTATAACATTATGGAGTTTGAACAAATAAATTACCGATACAAACAAGTACTTTTGTTAGACCACTATTGATTTGGTATATTTACGGCTGTTTCATATTAATTTAGCACTCATCGAAAACACTCTATATGCTTATAGACAAGGTTTTACGGTATTTGACATGTTATTCCTCCTGATGAAAATCGTTGAATTAACATGCATGTAGGCTACTCCGTATTCCAGAAAAATACAGCCCTTTTTCCTAATCCTTTATTTAGTTCTTACTGGCAATGAAAGTCACATTTTAATTCTTGGTCAATTTTTGGAAATAAGTGTTTTAGGGTGTTTTTTGTATCCTGTGACAATCAACCTTAGAGACTTGTACAAAGACTTAATTTCTATTTAAATGCATTCTAATTTTTGGAATACATATTTTCTAATCTTTTTCATAACAATTATCAAAATACAAAATATCTTGAGCTAATTCTATACTCAAGATTTTGAATGCTTACACTTGTGCCAAGTCTTAGAATTTTGTGACTACAATTGTTTAAGGGCTGGGGTATGAACGTTTGGACAGTATTTATTTTGGGACATCAGAGCACATCAGACATATCGAATTGCATTCTGAATACGAAGAATGTCATTCTGATATCAAATAATTTTGATTTTTGAAATTCGCAATTTAATACACATTTTATGGCAAATCATTAAAAATTGATATTTTTGATATTTAACAGTACTTGAAGTAAACTTTATAAATCTGATGATTTATACTTAAAGTGTATGTAGGTGGGATGAAAAGCCGACGATCAATTAAAAATTTTGACCTTTCGTATTGAAGATATGGATTTTTTTTCCCAAAACACCAAAAAAATTTGGTCTTTTTGGGAAAAAATCCATATCTTTAATATGAAAAGTCAAAATTTTCAATTGACCGTCGGCTTTTCTTCCCTGCTACATACACTTTAAGAATATATCATTAGATTTATATAATTTACTTCGAGGACTGTTATATATCAAAAATTTGAAAAATATTAAATTTTTATAATTTGTCATAACATTTGTATTATATTGTGATTTTCAAAAATGAAAATTATTTGATATCAGAAAGACATGCTTCGTATTCAGAATGCAATTCGATAGGTCCGAGGTGCTCTCATGTCCCACAAAAATACTGTCGAAACGCAATAAACGCTCATTTTAGATCCCTTAAGCAAACATGAAAAATTGCATGTTTTGGGGTCATTTTTTCTAAAATTGCAAAAATATTAAAATTTGACTGCCATCGCCAATTAAAACTTACTAAAGGATTGGAATTTAGCTATGTATCATTTGGCAAAACAGGATAATATTCTTTATCTAAAAAAAATAGTGCTGTATTTTTCTGGAATGGAGGGTATAATTATAACCTGTATCATGTAGTGTTTTTACATTTTGATTATAACAACTGAAATCGGGAAGTAAGTCCTTTGATTTTGAAGGAGGGGGTCATTTTGCTCACAGAGGAAAACTTGTTTATAGGTGTGTGTGAAAAAATGATCACGTATTTGTGTACGCTGTCAATGAACTGAACAACAAAATAATTGGCAACGAGTACAATTTCTGTAATTCAAGGTCATGCTTATAATGAGTCTGTTCCTTAATCTATTTAGTCATGATAACTATAATGCAGCAATAGAGTTATGATTTATTATTGCCCTCCTATTGAAATGTCTTATGCAATATTTTTGCTTAAAGGTTACTGAGCATTATTTTCAACTATGCGGCAACTTTTTTTAACAAAGAAACGTCAACCTATCACGGAGACGCCATATTACGAGTCACGTTCAATCCTGAATTTAGATTTATTTATTTTTTAATTTGAAGAAAAATAATGAAAAAACGGGTCATTCAGTGAGAGATATCAGAAATTGTCTCAAAATGTTGGTGACAGGAAAACAAAAAGGGGGTCATTAGGTTGAGAGGGAGTAGAGTAAAACAAAAAGGGGGGTCATAGTGGGTGAGAGGGAGTTAAAAATGGGGGTCAATGTGGTCGCATATCTCTGTCACCAATTTTTAGTGAGTGCCCCCCCCCCCGGGGGATTTGTAACGATGGTGCAGTCGTTATCCACGGACCCGAGGGAGCCAGGGGTCTACGTTGAAACGTACTCTTCCGTCCGCGGGCTGCGAACTATTTTACCGTAGTTAACATTTGAATAGGGAGCCCGTTTAAGCAACTGTATACGTGGTGTCCCGCCTATTAGGGTTAGGGTTAGGTTTAGGGTTAGGTTTAGGGTTAGGGTTAGGGTTAGGTTTAGGGTTAGGGTCTTAGGGTTAGGGTTAGGGTTCAATATTGATCGGAGATAGGGCCTATATACGCATTAACTAGTAATATAGTATATCGTGTATATACGCTTTATTCCGTAATCAACAAGTATGATAGAAAGACGGCTTTCTGGCAGAACTACTCGTAGCATAGTGGTATAGCGTCTGACTATGGATCGATAGGTTGTTGGTCGAACCCCGGTCAATTCTTGGTAGAATTTTAAATATAATATAGTTCGTTTCTTTTTGTTAAGTAAGAAGAAATACTTAGTAATAATGGCATGTGGAATCTAGCCTCATAATACATGTAATACTATACATTATGTATTATAAGTTTCTCCTATTCAAATGTTAACTACGGAAAAAAAAATTCGCCCGCGGGCTTCCGTTACATACTAATCTATTGTCTTTTTAACGTCTAGACGTATGTACAAATGTATTTTCGTATTAAATTATATATTACACATACACTAATTTGTAGGTCTCGACCTCGATTTACTTGACTCAAAGACGTTCCGGATATTCATATATCACAAACAATGTTCTGTACTGTTTTCATAATTGCTTGATCGATCACGTCGAGCCATATCTATTAAAATAATATTTTGTTCAAATTCAAATTAATTGTCAGTCGACCTGAAATAATATTAAGCATATTTGGTTTTATCTCCCTGCATCGTATCAGAATATTTACTCAAAGACGCGAGATTCTCATCACTAAAAATGTTATAGTGTTTCCATAATAGATTGATCGACCACGTCAACAGCTTGTCTATTAATTTTTTTTTTTTTTTTTTCAAGTTTAATGTTGCTATTTATGATAGTGTCAGTCGACTTGAATAATTAAGATAGTTGCTTTTATCTCGATGAATTGTATTGGAAAGCCGTCACGTTGATGCCGTAAAAGCATGTAACCATTAAACATCTCAAAAAAAGTAACTAACCTCCCTTAAATAATGACCATTATTAAAAAACGGGTGATTATATTACAAATCTGTAAAATGCGTTGGAAGCAGAATGTATTTCTGCACATTTTGACACCTCATTTGTAGCAATTGACTAAATATTGACGTCACAGCGTACATTTAAATCAATGTAACCCAAGATTTGAAAGTTGGAGTAAATTGCATTGATTTTGTATTCAGTGTAATGGAAGGAAATCTGTAATAATATCTGAGTGTTTTTGTATTGCTAAAATTTGTATATAAGTGGAATTTTCAAATCTGGACCTCACTACATTAAATTGACCGGTGTTTTCTTGTTTTCTGGGCTATCGTATCAAATGAGGTGTCAAAATGCGCAGAAATAAATTCTGCTTCCAACGCATTTTACATATTTGACCCCTTTTTGAATAATGGCCATTATTTAAGGGGAGTTAGTTACTTTTTTTGAGATGTTTACATTTAAGCGTAGGAGTATTGCAATTTCAATGCATAACACCTGAGCATGATATGGTGGCAGGGCCTGCTTAGAGAACGACGCTCAGCCGCACTTCTACGCATCGACTCTAGAGTTTACCTTATAGCAATTCACTTTTCAATTGACATTTCTATAATGTGTCTAAGTCAGCTGATATCGAGTCTATAGATATGAGTAAATATGTCTTACGAAAATGTTGCCGATTTGGATTTATCAAGTTTAGCAAAAACTCCGGAAACAGAAGCAACAATTAACTACGGGCAATCGGGCATCTTGCTTTTACAAGTATTATAACAATAACTGCTATTATTGGAAATGGTGCTATGATTATTGCTTTTTTGTTTGAGAGAAAATTACGATCAAAAGATAGTGATTTGATTCTGTTCGCTCTTTCTCTCGCTGATTTTGCTTTAGCAGTAATTGTTTTACCCATTGAAATTGAAGCCATTGCTAAAGCCAGCTTATGGTCTCTTGGGAAAGTTGCATGTCATTTGCTGGTGTGGTTGAGCTATCTCTTCGTTACAATCAGCGTTTATTTCATCGTCATTCTTAGCTGGGATCGCTATCGTTTGGTTTCCTTGGACTACTCTAAGTACATCAAAAGCCAATCATTCAAAAAACAAATTGTTATCATTCTAATTACAATTGTCGTTGCATCAATTCCGGGCATTGCAGAAAATGTCTTGTGGAATCTCCTTCTTCCCCGTACAGAAGGAGAACCATTTTACTGCATCGTTCCGTCCGCGTTTTACCCATACTTAAGGGCTGGGGTATGAACGTTTGGACAGTATTTATTTTGGGACATCAGAGCACATCAGACATATCGAATTGCATTCTGAATACGAAGAATGTCATTCTGATATCAAATAATTTTGATTTTTGAAATTCGCAATTTAATACACATTTTATGGCAAATCATTAAAAATTGATATTTTGATATTTAACAGTACTTGAAGTAAACTTTATAAATCTGATGATTTATACTTAAAGTGTATGTAGGTGGGATGAAAAGCCGACGATCAATTGAAAATTTTGACCTTTCGTATTGAAGATATGGATTTTTTCCCAAAACACCAAAAAAAATTAGGTCTTTTTGGGAAAAAATCCATATCTTCAATATGAAAGGTCAAAATTTTCAATTGATCGTCGGCTTTTCCTCCCTGCTACATACACTTTAAGAATATATCATTAGATTTATATAATTTACTTCGAGGACTGTTATATATCAAAATTTGAAAAATATCAAATTTTATAATTTGTCATAAAATTTGTATTATATTGTGATTTTCAAAAATGCAAATTATTTGATATCAGAAAGACATGCTTCGTATTCAGAATGCAATTCGATAGGTCTGAGGTGCTCTCATGTCCCACAAAAAATACTGTCGAAACGCAATAAACG
Organism: Amphiura filiformis; assembly: GCF_039555335.1. Classification (NCBI taxonomy): domain Eukaryota; kingdom Metazoa; phylum Echinodermata; class Ophiuroidea; order Amphilepidida; family Amphiuridae; genus Amphiura; species Amphiura filiformis. Next base: position 137,706 of record NW_027305613.1, read on the forward strand.
CTCATTTTAGATCCCTTAAGCGTAGCACTAATTGCATCATATAGCGTTATACCAATTGTTTTAGTAACTTTGTTTGCAATTTTGTTTTTCATCCATCTACGACGTCGATTGGTACGCCACGCACGCGTTGGAATAAAAGAGAGTGAATTTTCTGTTCCGGAAACAGCAGTCACGGCGGATGGTGATGGGACTGTTGCTTTAGAAGAGCAACCTGAAGGTCATCCTCACGAACGAAGAAGATCACAACAAGAAGATTGGGAAAATAGACATGGCGGTAATTATGCTAGAAATGAACATGGTCGGTCCAACGCCCTACCTGAGGTCAGATTGGTAGAAAGAAAAAGGATTTTCCGAAATCGCTACATTAAGGGGTACTACACCCTATGGTAAATGTGTGACTATTTTTGCATTTTTCTCAAAAAAATAATAACACACTGGTAACAAAAGTTATTTATATTATTGGGGCAAGGAATCCAATTACTACACTGAAATTTCAGTGACTCAAGCCAAGCGGTTCAGTATATATGATCGGAAATGAGGTACATCCTAGCGGTACCTTATTTCTTATCATAAATAACGAACCGCTTGTCTTGGGTCACTGAAATTCCAGTGTAGTAATTGAATTACTTGCCCCTATAATATACATAACTTTTGTTACCACTGTGTTATTAGTTTTTGAGAAAATGCAAAATAGACACAGATTTATTGAGGGGTGTAGTACCCCCTTAAACCTGCAATTACTTACTCAGTTTTGGTTTTATCTCTAATTTGTACTTCGCCATTGGGGCTGTATTCAACTGCAACAGCGTTCCTTTGCCCCGAGTGTTTTAACGCGGAAATACATTTGTATTTCATTTTCCTTGCGTATTCAAAAGCTAGTTTAAATCCATGGATTAATATTGTAACGCATCCAAAAATACGAGATTTTTTCAAGAAAACGTGGAATTCAATCAAAAGGCGCTATGGACAAGCTTGGATTGCGTAGTACGTTCTATTTGACCTCTTTCTTTAATACAAACATGGGATTCAGTAATTTCATCCAGCATTTCCGACCATTCATTCATATAACTTCATTTCTTCTATTTAATAGTCAAACACGTTACTCGGAAGACGCTATTATGATTGGTTAGTGCGTTTATATCGACATTATTGATAACACGCTACACGAAATAATGCTATACGCTTTTGGTTTAAAAGTAATAAGACTTGGATTATGAAAGTGACATTTGAGGCCCTATGCAAATTGACTTACAATTAGTAATGGGTAGGCCTATATAATTCTTTAACACAGTTTTGTCCTGGGATTGTTTCTTCAGCAACGGCCTGATATTGCTTAAATTCTGCCACATAATGTACGCTTACTTAAACCTTTCATGCAAAGAAAAGTAGTACACGCTGCTATTTCAAGAAGTGGTGAAACTACTGTAACCATGGTAACATTACCAGCACATTTGTACATTTACTTAAACATTTCACACTGCAGCAGATTTGTACATTTATTTACACATATCACATTATTAGCACACTTGAAAAAAGTAATACACGCTGCTATTCCAAGAAGTGGTAAAACTACATTACCAGCACATTTCTAAATTTATTGTATCAAGTCATATAGATAAGAGTAGTACATGCTGTAATACCAAGAAGTGGTGAAACTACATTACTAGAATAACAATTAAGCATAATTAATTTATTGAGAAGAGTAGTACACGCTGCTATTCCAGAAATGGTAAAATAACATTACAAGCACATTTGCACTTTAAGTGTAACATTACACATAGAGGAGAATAGTACACACTGTTATTCCATTAAGTGGTAAACTACATTACTAGCACATTTGTACTTTTACCTGAACAGTTCACATAGAGAAAAGTAGTACACGCAGCTATTCCAATATGTGGTAAAACTACATTACCAGCACATTTGCACTGTAACATATTTCACATAGAGAAGAGTTGTACACGCTGCTATTCCAAAAAGTGGTAAAACTACACTACTGGCACATTTGCACTTTTAGTGTAACATTTTACATAGAGAAGAGTAGTACACGCTGTTATTCCAAGAAGTGGTAAAACTACATTACTAGCACATTTGTACTTTTAGTATAACATTTTACATAGAGAAGAGTAGTACACGCTGTTATTCCAAGAAGTGGTAAGACTACATTACCAGCACATTTGTACTTTTAGTATAACATTTTACATAGAGAAGAGTAGTACACGCTGTTATTCCAAGAAGTGGTAAAACTACATTACCAGCACATTTGTACTTTTAGTATAACATTTTACATAGAGAAGAGTAGTACACGTTGTTATTCCAAGAAGTGGTAAAACTACATTACTAGCACATTTGCACTTTTAGTATAACATTTTACATAGAGAAGAGTAGTACACGTTGTTATTCCAAGAAGTGGTAAAACTACATTACTAGCACATTTGCACTTTTAGTATAACATTTCACATAAAGAAGAGTAGTACACGCTGCTAATCGTGGCCAAGAAGTGGCAAAACTACATTACTGGCATATTTGTACTTTTCGTGTAACATTTCATATAGCGAAGAGTAGTACACGCTGTTATTCCTAGAAGTGGAAAAACTACATTACTAGCACATTTGTACTTTTAGTGTAACATTTCACATAGAGAATAGTACACGCTGTTATTCCAAAAAGTGGTAAAACTACATTACTAGCACATTTACACTTTTAGTATATTATTTCATACTACAGTTTTGTAGCGGGATACCCGCTAGATGAGTAAATGTGAGCGTTCACTATAACAGGAAGAATTTACTGAACAGGTAGAATCATTGAAAAGGTACATTTTATTTATATAAATCTGTCTCTTCTTACGTTTCCCTTTTTCCTTTCTTTTCAGTTTCTTCTGCATGGGGCTATTTTGTTCCCATTTTAAAATTTTTTTGCTGCTTAGCTTGTGAAGTTGTGATTTTCCGTTTCCATCTACCGTTGGCCTATTACTCGTACTACCGTTGGCCTATTACTCGTACTAGTACGAGTAATAGGCCAACGCTAGATGGAAACGGAAAATCACAACTTTAGAATGAGTAATATATTCTCAATTTCATTTGCCATTCAGATAGACACCGCAGAATGAGTAATATATTCTCAATTTCATTCCCATTCAGACGGACACCCCAGAATGAGTAACATATTCTCAATTTCATTTCTCATTCTGATGAACACCCCAGAATGAGTAATATATTCTCAATTTCATTTCCCATTCAGATGGACACCCCAGAATGAATAATATATTCTCAATTTCATTTCCCATTCAGATGGACACCCCAGAATGAGTAATATATTCTCAATTTCATTTCCCATTCAGATGGACACCCCAGAATGAGTAATATATTCTCAATTTCATTTCACATTCAGATGGACACCCCAGAATGAGTAATATATTCTCAATTTCATTTCACATTCAGATGGACACCCCAGAATGAGTAACATATTCTCAATTTCATTTCCATTCAGATGGACACCCCAGAATAAGTAATATATTATCAATTTCATTTCACATTCAGATGGACACCCCAGAATGAATAATATATTCTCAATTTCATTTCCCATTCAGATGGACACCTCAGAATGAGTAATATATTCTCAATTTCATTTCCCATTCAGATGGACACCCCAGAATGAGTAATATATTCTCAATTTCATTTCCCATTCAGATGGACACCCCAGAATGAGTAATATATTCTCAATTTCATTTCCCATTCAGATGGACACCGCAGAATGAGTAATATATTGTCAATTTCATTTCCCATTCAGATGGACACCCCAGAATGAGTAATATATTCTCAATTTCATTTCCCATTCAGATGGACACACCAGAATGATTAATATATTCTCAATTTCATTTCCATTCAGATGGACACCCGTACCCCAGAATGAGTAATATATTCTCAATTTCATTTCCCATTCAGATGGACACCCTAGAATGAGTAATATATTCTCAATTTCATTTCCCATTCAGATGGACACCCTAGAATGAGTAATATATTCTCAATTTCATTTCCCATTCAGATGGACATCCCAGAATGAGTAATATATTCTCAATTTCATTTCCCATTCAGATGGACACACCAGAATGATTAATATATTCTCAATTTCATTTCCATTCAGATGGACACCCCAGAATGGGTAATATATTCTCAATTTCATTTCACATTCAGATGGACACCCCAGAATGAGTAATATATTCTCAATTTCATTTCACATTCAGATGGACACCCCAGAATGAATAATATATTCTCAATTTCATTTCCCATTCAGATGGACACCCCAGAATGGGTAATATATTCTCAATTTCATTTCACATTCAGATGGACACCCCAGAATGAGTAATATATTCTCAATTTCATTTCCCATTCAGATGGACACCCCAGAATGAGTAATATATTCTCAATTTCATTTCCCATTCAGATGGACACCATAGAATGAGTAATATATTCTCAATTTCATTTCCCATTCAGATGGACACCATAGAATGAGTAATATATTCTCAATTTCATTTCCCATTCAGATGGACACCCCAGAATGGGTAATATATTCTCAATTTCATTTCCCATTCAGATGGACACCCCAGAATGAGTAATATATTCTCAATTTCATTTCACATTCAGATGGACACACCAGAATGAGTAATATATTCTCAATTTCATTTCCCATTCAGATGGACACCGCAGAATGATTAATAGATTCTCAATTTCATTTCCTATTCAGATGGACACCCCAGAATGGGTAATATATTCTCAATTTCATTTCCCATTCAGATGGACACACCAGATGAGTAATATATTCTCAATTTCATTTCCCATTCAGATGGATACCCCAGAATGAGTAATATATTCTCAATTTCATTTCCCATTCAGATGGACACCATAGAATGAGTAATATATTCTCAATTTCATTTCCCATTCAGATGGACACCGCAGAATGAGTAATATATTCTCAATTTCATTTCCCATTCAGATGGACACCCCAGAATGATTAATATATTCTCAATTTCATTTCTCATTCAGATGGACACCCCAGAATGATTAATATATTCTCAATATCATTTCCCATTCAGATGGACACCGCAGAATGAGTAATATATTCTCAATTTCATTTCCCATTCTGATGGACACCCCAGAATGAGTAATATATTCTCAATTTCATTTCACATTCAGATGGACACCCCAGAATGAGTAATATATTCTCAATTTCATTTCCCATTCAGATGGACACCCCAGAATGAGTAATATATTCTCAATTTCATTTCCCATTCAGATGGACACCATTCAGATGGACACCCCAGAATGAGTAATATATTCTCAATTTCATTTCCCATTCAGATGGACACCCCAGAATGAGTAATATATTCTCAATTTCATTTCCCATTCAGATGGATACCCCAGAATGATTAATATATTCTCAATTTCATTTCCCATTCAGATGGACACCCCAGAATGAGTAATATATTCTCAATTTCATTTCCCATTCAGATGGACACCCCAGAATGAGTAATATATTCTCAATTTCATTTCCCATTCAGATGGACACCCCAGAATGAAAAATATATTCTCAATTTCATTTCTCATTCAGATGGACACCCCAGAATGAAAAATATGTTCTCAATTTCATTTCCCATTTCATATTCTCATAGCTTGTAGGTGTAAATGTATAAATCAAACAGACATGCCAACTAGTGTGGTAAAAACGGTAGTACGGTTAACTCCGAAATACGGTATTCGATAATCTTGGCCATGCCTCAAAAAGATAAACGGCTGCAGGAATAGACTACCAACTGAATTACTGGCATCATTTGATCACATCCCTGGTCTGTTAAAATGATTGCCTACATTGTTTTTCTCCCCCACTAATGAGGTGCATACACATTAATATTTTCATTAACCATCTAACTGCTACACATGCTATGTCTTCTGAAGGCATTTATGTCTCTATTCATGTGGTGCAGAGGGATAGGTATACAAGATGGTTTCCAACATCGTTTTTATCCGACTTTCGGATGGTGCATACACCGTACTTTTCATTAACCATCTAACCGCTACACATGCTGTCTTCTGAGTAGTTCTCTAGTAGTGCAAAGGGGTCGGCCTACAAGATGGTTTCCAACATCATTTCCTCTCGATTTTCGGATGGTACATCAGTGCACATTGCACATTAATATTTTCCATTAACCATCTACATGCTATAGGCCTACATGCTATGGTTTCTGAAGATATTCAGTTAACTATTTCGCTCTATCAGTGCAAAAGAATAGGCCTACAAGATTGTTTCCGACATGGTTTTTCTTGACTTTTGGTGATTACTTGATACTTTTCATTAACCATCTAACTGCTCATGCTACACATGCTGTCTTCTGAAGGTATAGTAGTTCTCTAGTAGAAAGGGATCGGCCTAAAAGATGGTTTCCGACATTGTTTCCTCTCGACTTTCGAATCAGATGGTGCTTGAACATTAATATTTTCATCAACCATCTAACTGCTATACATGTCTTCTGAAGGTATTAAGTTAACTATTAAGCTCTATTGGTGCAAAATCTTACTCTAAAACCGTCGGGATACGACAGTGTACCACACTGCAAGTATGTTAATTTTCCATTTGTAGGCCTAATTTTTTGCTAACCGTGTATTTTGAATGGGACTGTCAGCCCTGTATCTTCGCCAGCCTCGTACGTCACGTGTTGCGCTTCCTATGCCGCCTGAAAAATGATGCATGGAATGGCTTCAATTGGACATTCATTTTGCAAAATTTTCCAACTCCCCTGTGTTAATACACAGTGTGTAGGCATATGGATAAACAAATTTCCCTTTTCGCTTCTGCTTTGGACACCCAACACTAAAAGCAATAATTTATACAATAATAGTGAAAACTTTCCACAAATATGGCTTCCACATTTAGGCCTTCATTTAACCCATTTTCGGATTTTTCAAACTAAAATTGTACACAATAATAGTGCCAGAATGGTCCACCAAATGGCTTCAATTGGGCCTTCAATTTGCAAAAGTTTTTCACTTCGGAAGGGGGCACATCCCCCCTCAGACACCCCCTGCGTTGCGCAAGCGCGACGCGATGCCTGCTTCACGGCCATTATTTCGATTTTTTACATCACTCTGACTGGCCTCCCACTTTCAAAATCGTTCCGCCGCCCCTGGTGAATGTGTAAGTGGAAGTTTTAAAAATATATACGGTGCAATATGATGTGTAGAACTTTTATTACTTTTATTCTGGTGTCTATATTTTATCTTTTTGCCTGTTTTACTAGATTTTGATGTCATACTGAAATGAGTTTTACTGGGTTTTAAAATTCAATTATATGTTCTTATGTTTTTATAATTTTATATTGACTTTTGTTTTAAAATTTGTTCTAATTTGTAAATCTGTTACTTTAATGTGTATATGCCACGGACATGCGGAAGAACAATGACTTTTATATTGAACATGTTTTACCGTGTATAAATAAAGATATTATTATGAAGTAGTGTAGCCATCTACTGCTGATATTGGTGTTGATGAAGTAGTATAACTACCCACTGCTGATATTGGTGTTGATGAATTAGATATCTACTGCTGCAGTGTTTGATGACGTGGTGTAGCTTAGTGTTGGAGCGAAGGCTCTGTCATGCAAGACCAATTGCTTTGATCTTCAAGGCCAATGCTTTGACCTTTAAGGCCCGGTCCAAGACTTTGACCCTCAAGGCCCAGGCCAATGCCAAGGCCGTTTTACTGTTATCATAGGCATAAATCCAGGGTGATGGGGGATATTCAAGGCAAATTTTAACATCACCATTTTAGCTTGAGAATGACATATTGTCGCATGTTTTACGGGCATTTGTTCCAGGGAAAGTTATTATGGTAATGTAAAACCATACTTTTGCTCTTATTTAAGGATTTTATGCCTGACCTCCACCCCGCCCTCTAAATCAAAAAGATGTTTTCGCTACTGATGCAATATTGTTGCAAACTAAGTCACATCATAACAAATCGCTGGTATTAAACATTAAAGAAACCTATAGGCCTATAGATTTGGGTAAGTGAGACACTTATTAAAACTAATGTTTAAATTATTAAAGGGGTATTTCGTGATCCACAGCCTCATCCCTTCATCTTACTCCAATAGAGATTTTTAAACCATCAGAAACATGGCACTATTATAATACTTGAATACTTGAATGTTTGTATGCATAAACTTTCTTGCAGATTCGATTGTTTGACAAAGGTATCGCCCAATTTGTATTTTCCAGCAGTCGACATACGGCCAGAAATTACAACACAGTGGTCTAAATATGGGGCACTGTATGTCATGTAGTTATGCGTAACTCGGAAATTCAATGTCCGAAGCTGTCCAAATCAAGTGAAACTTTCTAAATAAGGTTTTATCATGAATATCTGTGACTAAAAAGAGGATGCTACAATCATGAAATACCCCTTTAAGACCTTAATGATTATACAATTTCGGTCAAATTTTAATTTGGTTATTCTTGCCAAATAATATAAAAATGTTATTAAAAACAACTATCAGGAAAGTCTTCCTTTCAATTCTTTCAATCAATCGCAGTATTCTATGTATAAGCACCATTCGCTGTCTGGCTAATTACTACCTGTACAATTATGTGTAATGCTGCCCTCTATTGATCATCATGTTGCATAATTATTTAACAAAAATGCGATCTCTTGAGGGCGTCTAGTCTATTCAGCACCCTGGCCTAGACAAACGAGTATTTTGTCTGGGATTCCATATAATGGAGAACTTTTGTATCCATATAAAATCTTATACTCAGAACAGAGTATTCTAGAAACGTCCATGTATAAATAATCAGATTCCCAAAACAGGGAATAAATTAATTTCTGATGCCAAAACAAACTTGAGCATATAATTAACATAACATTATTGTGGGGCATGTAGGCCTAACACTGCATGTACAACTTCACCAAATCCAATATCATTATAAAGAGTAAAACAAAAATAACTACCCGTTTGGATTTGTTTCTCTATTTCAAAAAGTATGTCTTCAATTAAAAAGATTTTTTGACATGCATCATCAGCAGACTCATAGCATTAAAAGACACCAAATTTATACCTGTAGTTTACTTCACGCCTGAATGAGCACACATTAAATGAATTAAAGTTGCAAAAAGTTAACATGAAGTACTCGATTATAATGCACGTTTTCCTGATACCGGGTGCCCGATTATAATTCACGTGTAGGCCTACTTGCTAATAATGGTTGCCCGATTATAATGTAAGTTTTCCTGATACCGGGTGCCTGATTATAATGAAAGTGCCCGATTGCAATTGCCCTATTCTGGTCAGATTGGCGGGGCATGATATCAAATTGAGAATCACTGGTAATGATTAGAATGCAGACAGGATACTGTAAATGGATACTCATTTTTGTGACTTTTGACATCAGCAATCTCTTCATTCATGTGTGATTATTCACGCATCAGACACCCGTGGGATTAGAACAACTGGGTATATATGAATAGGCTATGAGTCTGTAGATGATGCATGTCAACAATATCAATCGAAGAAATGCTTTTTGAAACAGAGACAAATCCAAAGGGGTGGTTATTTTTGTTTTACTGTTTAGCTACATTACTTCATCAACACTGATTTCAGCAGTAGATAGCTACACTACTTCATTAACACCAATATCAGCAGTAGATAGCTACATTACTTCATCAACACCAATATCAGCAGTAGATAGCTACACTACTTCATCAACACTGATTTCAGCACAAGATAGCTACACTACTTCATTAACACCAATATCAGCAGTAGATAGCTACATTACTTCATCAACACCAATATCAGCAGTAGATGGCTACACTACTTCATTATTAACAATATCAGCAGTAGATAGCTACATTACTTCATCAACACCAATATCAGCAGTAGATAGCTACACTACTTCATCAACACTGATTTCAGCACAAGATAGCTACACTACTTCATTAACACCAATATCAGCAGTAGATAGCTACATTACTTCATCAACACCAATATCAGCAGTAGATGGCTACACTACTTCATTAACACCAATATCAGCCGTAGATAGCTACATTACTTCATCAACACAGATTTCATCAGTAGATAGCTACACTACTTCATTAACACCAATATCGGCAGTAGATAGCTACATTACTTCATCAACACTGATTTCAGCACAAGATAGCTACACTTCTTCATCAACACCAATATCAGCAGTAGATAGCTACGCTTCTTCATCAACACCAATATCAGCAGTAGATAGCTACACTACTTCATCAACACCGATATCAGCAGTAGATAGCTACACTACTTCATTAACACCAATATCAGCAGTAAATAGCTACATTACTTCATCAACACTGATTTCAGCACAAGATATATAGCTACATTACTTCATCAACACCAATATTAGCAGTAGATAGCTACACTACTTCATCACCACCAATATCAGCAGTAGATAGCTTCGCTACTTCATTAACACCAATATCAGCAGTAGATAGCTGAACTACTTCAACACCAATATCAACACTAATTTCAGCATTAGATAGCTACACTACTTCATTAACACCACTAGCAGCAGAAAATATAAAAAAAAATGACAAAAAGTTCTGGGAATGCACTAAACAACATTTCAAGTTCCATTGCATCAACCTCTAAATATATCTTATATGACAATGTCTTTGAAGGTAAATAAGATGGTTATGAATTTTATTATAGCATGGGCCCAAGGGGAGGTCGAGGGTGGTCTTTAGTCTTGTTCTTAGGCTAATTGTGAATTCCAGAAAATTGGTATAGGCTTAACTTAATTTGGATTTCTTTTTTGTCAAAAAAAAAGCTCATATTGAAGAAAACAGTGTAAATTATAGAAAAATGCTTATTTGGGCAGTTTATAATGACTTGTGATTTCTGAAGGTCATAGTCCAAACAACATGTCACAGAAAAGAGTCAGCACTGATATTTTTTGGTACACTCAAAATATACTTTGTATTAAAAATCATGGCTTATTAATCGTGGAAGAAAGTCCAGTTTTAGAAGCAGGAGGAAAACGGAGAACCCGGGGAAAACATGCGGCAACGAGAATGGACCGAAAACCAAATGCACATAAGGTCATCACTCATCAGGAACGACTGGGGATTGAATCCTGTACCTCAAAAAGGTCTTCACTATTTGGCACAGTATTGTCAATGTAATGGGTATCAAAACACCATACAGTACATTATATTACATCTATTAACTTTGCACTTGGTGAGTGGAAGAGCATCATATAAACGAAATTGTGGAAAATAGACTTTAAGTATTTCACCCTAGTATTAATTAAAATACATAGACACATGGATTTCTTTTAATCTTTCAAAGCCCGCGAGGGTCTTTATTATTATTTGTTGTAACACACAAAGAACATTACATATAAATGCAATACCATACAATACTATAAAAAAGTAAAGAACTTTACATTACTTATAATTTCATGAACATAACATAAAAGACACACAAGTTGACACAACCATATGCCGGAATATTACAAAAACAATTTTTATGACATCTTTTGAACAAATCCTATCTTTAGATAGGTTCCCATTTCTTTACATGATAACCAAATCCGTCTCTATTTTTCACTAGGTTCTTTTCAACTTTTTCAATGAAAATGGTCCAGTTTTTAAAATAATTAAAGGATAGGGAGTATTTCTTGAACCCTGAGTATTTGTCATCATAAATACCAAAACATATTTCCCAACAGAAAATATTTACAGTACATATTTACATCAACCAGTGTGGTCTTTGCGGTGGTTAGGGGGTAGAACCTCCAAATACCAAATGAGATGGTTTGCTACCTCAAGCACCCCATGCCCCCAAAAAGAAAATTTCAACCCCCTAAAACACCCCTCCCAAAATAATGTCGATGTTAAAAATTGGCCTGGTAAACGCACAATTTTAAATTTTAAGTCAAAATAAATTCTGCTTCACATGCAACGATCACAGCACCAAAATGATGCCCACCTGGATTTGTTTGTCTTTGCCCCCTCAGACAACTGACCCTGATACACCAATGAAAATACTTGGACCCCCTACCTTAAAAAAAGTATTTTAATAAAGCCCACACTGCTCTCAACCAACCAAAAATATCACAGTGTTGAAAACAAATGTACATGACCAGATGGTTTCTTTTTTAAGGAACAAACCAGAAGTTTGATGACGTCCTATAAAAGAAAAGGTCCTTTCTTTAGGGGGGGGAAGGGATCAAAAAATCTTGATTGTGTTTGTCAAAAAAAAAAGAAATAGCTGAAATATCGGTCAAAGTTGATCTTTTAGGTTGGAATTTTCAACATTTCAAACTTATGTTAGACGGAGGGAGGGGTTCAGTCTCTTAACAAAAGCATGCAGTTACTTAAAAAAACTATAGAAAGCAGTAAAGTAGACTGTAAAGGACGTCATCGAACTTTTGATTTGTTCACTTACGTTCATCAATTTGATAAAGAAAATTATTTGTTGGAAGCATTCTATATGATTAAAACGAATTGTAAATTGTGTGTTTTGGTATCAAGTGTACACTTATATATATGGCATAGCATAAATCAAATTCCAATTCATTTCATTAAAGGGTCTTTTAGCAACCTTTGGTAAGAGCCCATAAACCAATGTTTGTCACTCAACAAGTGACAAATTAGGCCCTACAGCTTACGGAAAAGACATTTGGTTTGTTACGTAGTGTATTTTTGTGGCGCCCTCTACGGAGGGGCCACATATAGGCATGTACTTTGTGAAATCTTCTAATTTCAGTCTTGCTAGATTTACTCCTTAATTGTTTTGCTAAAATTATGCCCAGCTCAGAAATAAAACCACAATATGCTAGGATTTTATTTTATTATTGTTTTCTGATATGCACGGGATAAAATGATGTGTGTATATTCTTTGTTTAAAATACAAAATTAATGGACTTATAAAAACACCAAATAACCCGTGACCTTTGTATGGTTTAAACCAGTTTACCGCCTCTTAGAACCCGATAGACGGTGACATTTGACCATTCTAATTATGTATGTTTTGAACATGTTTGCACATGAACTAGTTGTTTACAGTGTGAAGAATCTACAACATGCTCATCTATCAGGGCACAGTTCTTTAACCCCAATACATTTGTGCATTCATTGAATGACCTTTGAAAATGTGAGTACAAAAACTCCTACTTTGCAAATTAAGGTCAAATTTTGCACTATGATTGTTTAATTGAGGTTATTGATAATATAGTGATTGCACACAGTGCACCTAATCCTTAAACAAACACCAATTAATTATAGTTGACCAACACAACCACTGACCAAACATGAAATCACTAATGGTTTATGTGCTTGAATACAGCTCAGTATCTTTGTGGTGACTATCTCTGATAAAAAACAAAACATTAATTAACGAAAATCAACCCTGGTCAGCAGAGAAAGGAATAAATTTGGAAGACATGACTGTGTTGAAGGTCAGAAGTTTATTTGCAAAAATAATATTTATTGTAATATGCCTAACTGCTGGGATGGGTTCCTAGCAAGGTAAAGTGAAAGAAACCCCAATGGCTATTTTGTCTGTTTAAAATAGAGTTCTATGGCCGACTTAAAGTCATAATTATGACGTAATTTTGTTATTTATTAATTAATTTTTAGCAGAATTAATAACATAAAAATGGGCTGTGCCCGTTTCATGAAGAATAACGATCGATCTTACCCTTGATTTAACAGGCCTGTCAATTTCTTGGTATTGTTTGATATGAAAGGAGGGTATGATTGTTTTGTATTAGTTTAAGTATTTCCTAGCCTCTCTTAGCCACATGGTTGGCTACAAAAGACACAGAGTGGCCTATGCCTTATAAACTGGCATGAGTGCGCCGACCCCAAGTTTTCAACATTTCAGGATTGTTTCTGGACGGAGGTCGGGTGAAAAACGAAATTACGTTTACATGACTTTGTCGAAATTCGTCGTGTGACAAGAATGAGTGTATAGATGACTAGGGGGAAGCTTACTTATTTGTGTCTTCTAGTTATCCATCATATACCCTAGGCCCTGATAACGAAATTCAACAATATTCAATATCCAAAGCAATATCCTCACTACAACGGCCCCCAAAACAGAACTCCCACCCCACATAATCGCAAATTGACACGAAAGCTTCATTCCATGAAGCATTTCTCTCGTATTTGATCATCTTCTACACTCCCCGAAAAAAACATTATAATACCAAATCTAATCACCATGGAATTCACCATATCCCGTCCAGTTCACATTGGGCGCCACATTCCTTTTTTAAAGGAATTTTTATTTAATGCAAAATTCGGTATCAACCAAAATACACAGGACGAGTGAACTGAACGAAATGCAGATATAATCTGTTCTTAAGAATTGCCGACCCATGAGATATAAATATTGGCCATGCCATTGTGAAAAATTGTTCTTAATGTGAGTACAAACTACAAACCGATAGAAAACAGTAAATTAGGGGACCAAATCAAAGTGGAACAGTAATTCGTGAAAATCACTGGTACTAAAACCATACATAATTAATGTCCAGATTGTTTCTGACATTCTCCTTAAAGACATACTGTAATATACGATATTATCATAATTATGTATTTGCTTAATTTTTTTTTAACCTGATTTTTTGGCATAATTTGAAATGTTTACATAGGTCCCATCTTACACCTAAATGGAATCTGCCAAATTTGTTGTGTTTGTAGGTCAAACAGGCTAATTTTGACATAAAGTCATAATTATGACCAAAATAGCCAGTGGGGTTTCTTTCACTTTTCCTTGTTATTTCAGCTTAAAACGGGAAGTAACCCTTCCCGGCAGTTATTACAAATATTATTTCAGCATTTTGGGTAAAGAATAACAAAATTAAAACTTGATGGAAATCGTACATTATGGCTTTAATGAAAAATGTGCAAATACTGATGTTCACCACTTTGCCCCCCCCCCCAAATCTTACCAGATATAAAAGTTCATAAACAATAACATATATTATGACATGTACTGAACCATGGCATTTCTCGAGATCTCACACATGATAGTTGGTCTTTTAGGTCAAGTTTACTTTTCAACAGAGGCTAACTTGAAAAAGGTCGATATGAGACCCCTTAAAGGCATACATTGGAATGTCATCTTTCCCTGGGTAAGATCTGATACCAGGCCAGCCCATGGCCAGAGGGTAAAATGAGTAGGTTTGTTTCACCTTGAAGGCAAGGTTAGTCTTGCAAATATGGGTTAACTTTCCCCTTGGCCATCCAATATGCCATATACAGTAGGACTACAACTTGTATCTACTGGTCAGTTTATACTCATATTTCCACATCTGTTATTCCAATGTATGCCTTTAAGGCCTGCTGCATACTTTGTATTGGTGTAGAATAAGAGTGGTAGGCCTATATGCTATTTCAACTTGTCTTGATATTTGAGCTATTTCTGTTGAAATCCATACACCCCTAAAGGAAGACCTGACTTTAATATTCCACACAGAGATTGTGAACCTGAATGGATGACTCCATTTGAAATCTACACCCCCTGTATATAGGATATTAAGGCCATGTCTTCCATATGGTGTATGGATTTCAACCGAAATAGCCAAATATCAAAACAAAATTACATGTACGAAGCCAACACATTTCATATAATTACAATTTATATAAAAGTTGTTTTAAACTCATTATATGTCATAAAACGTCGGTTCCCAATCCTTAAATCCGAATGTGAATTTCAAATTGGGTTACCTGAATGGATGACTCCATTTGAAATCTACACCCACTGTGTACATGGTGTAGGATATTAAGGCCATGTCTTCCATATGGTGTATGGATTTCAACCGAAATAGCCAAATATCAAAACAAAATTACATGTACCAAGCCAACATATTTTATATAAAAGTTGTTTTAAACTCATTATATGTCATAAAACGTCGGTTCCCAATCCTTAAATCCGAATACAATTGACAACTTTTGTAATCAAGGAAAGAAACAGTTTCTAATTAACCTTTATATTTGAGTTACACCATAAAACTTTATCAGTAATTGGGCTATTCCAGAAATTGCCCCCCCCCCGACGACACTGGAATTCCCACACCTTTCCCTCTGAAATGAAAATCCCATTTCATTTCATATTCAGATGGACACCCAGAATGAGTAACATATTCTCATAGCTTTTAGGTGTAAATGTATTATTATACAGACATGCCAAATAGTATGGTAAAAACAGTAGTACATTCAACTCCGAAATACGGTATTCGATAATCTTGACCAAAATAATAATACACTCATAGAAATGACTTGTTCGCCTTGTTGGCGCAATTCAAAAGGAGTAAGTTTGGACAACTCAAAAATAGTGTAAAAGTTGCCAAAACAAAATTCATTTTAGTTATCCGAACTTAAAAATGCTGAAAAAGCTCAAAAGTTCCGTCAACTAATCAACTTTGTTGGCATTACTTAAAAAGTTGATGTAAGTCGTTGCATCAACTTTTTAAGTAATGCCAACTTCTGAATTCAAGTTCAGGGAACTTATATAGAAAAATAAACAAGGTTCAAAGAACCAATTAGTTGAGTTATTGTAACTCAACATGTAAGTTGATGTAACTCGTTCATATTAAGTTACTGGTACTTATTGTTTTGAGTTATTCCAATTTGGTACTTTGTTACTTAATTCACGTAATTGGATCATTTTCTGCACAATTAGCAGTATTCAAATATTTATTTTTGTAGTGCAAAATTTTGTATACTATAGCACACCTCTAGAAAATTATGCTAACCTAGTTTCATTTTCTGAGTTGTAACAACTCAATAAAGTAAGTGCAAATGAGTGCGACCAACATAATGATATCGAGTCAGCGTTACTCAAAATTGTACGCGTTGGCATTACTCGGACGCAACGACTTACATCAACTTACTGAGTAATGCCAAGGAACAATTTCTATGAGTGTAGTCATGCCTCAAAAAACGGCTGCAGGAATAGACTGAATTACTGACATCATTTGACCACATCACTGGTCTGTTAAAATGATTGCCTACATCGTTTTTCTCCCCCACTAATTAGGTGCATGCATATTAATATTTTCATTTACCATCTAACTGCTACACATGCTATGTCTTCTGAAGATGTGGTGCAAGGGATAGGCCTATAAGATGGCATCGGACATCATTGTGCTACTGACTTTCTGATGGTGTATACACATTAATATTTTCCAACAAAACCATCTACCTGCTATGAATGCTGTCTTCTGAAGATATTTAGTTAACTATTTAGCTCTATTGGTGCAAAAGAATATGCCTACAAGATGGTTTCGGACATCATTTCTCCCAAAATTCATGACGATGCATTCACAATAACTTTCTTCATTAACCATCTAACTGCTACACATGTTATGTCTTCTGAATGTATTTAGTTCTCTATTCAAATAGTGCAAAGATAGGCCTACAAGATGGTTTACGACATTGTTACTTGACTTTCGGATGGTGCGTGCACATTAATATTTTTTATTAACCATCTAACTGTTACATATGCTTTGTCTTCTGAAAGTATTTAGTTAACTATTTAGCTCTATTAGTGCACAAAAATATGCCTTCAAGATGGTTTCCAACATCTTTTGTATGGTGCATTTACATTGACATATTTCATTAACCATCTAACTGCTACACGTGCTATGTCTTCACTATTCAAGTGTGTGAAGGGATAGGCATACAAGACTATCGGATGGTGCATGAACAATATTTTTCATTAGCCATCAACCTGCTACACATGCTATAATATGGCATCTGAAGATATTTAGTTAACATGCTTTGTCTTCTGAAGGTATTTAGTTCTCTATTTATGTGTTGCAAAGATAGGCCTACAAGATGGTTTAGGACATCATTTTCCTTCCGTCTTTCGGATGGTGCATGCACATTCATATTTTTCATTAACAATCTAACTGCTACACATGTTATGTCTTCTGAATGTATTTAGTTAACTATTTAGCTCTATTAGTGCAAAAGAATAGGCCTACTAGATAGCTTTCCGCTGACTTTCGGATGGTGCATGTGCACATTGATCAATTTCATGTAACTGCTACACATACTATGTCTTCTGAAGGTATAGGTGTTGCAAAGGAGTAGGCCTACAAGATGGTTTCTGTCATCGTTTTCTATTGTATTTTGGATGGTACGTGCACATTAATATTTTTCATTAACCATCTAACTGCTACATAAGATATGTCTTCTGAAGGTGCTTAGTTAACTATTTAGCTCTATTGGTGCAAAAGAATAGGCCTACAAGATGGTTTTCGACATCATCACGACTTTCTGATGGTGCATGCACATTAATATTTTTCATTAACCATCTAACTGCTACACATGCTATGTCATTCGGCAGCGTGCTCTGTGAAAAAGATGGCCTTCGGAGTCAAGATGTTCCAAGGCTTCTCAGGTGTCTATGGCCAGGTAAAGCTGTTGGTCCTGATGGGCGGGAGTCCTAGTGGAGTGCAGCGTGGAACTTGCAAGACCACACAGCCTGCTGTTCGAGCTTTGCTTCTTCAAGGGGGACTACATCTGTTATTGCTGATTGCGGGAGATATTTGAGTTGTGGTCCATCTGTGTGCCACCCCTTCTCTCTGCTCTGCATTGGCGGCGGGGTTGTGGAGGCTGACTTATGTCAAATGGACTGTTTATATTTGGGCCACACCACGGAACCGCTGACATCCTTACTGACCCAACATTGGTCCAACTCCCTGGACAGAGGCAACGGAGTGCATTTGATTGCCCTGGATATCAAAGAAGCATTTGACAAGATCTGGCATAATGGCCTTTGCTCGGAACTCATAATCAAGGAGTATCCGGTGGGCTGATCACCTGGATTGAGGGCTGCCTGACGGATTGTTCCAACAGGGTTGTCTTGTCTGGCCGGTCATCAAGTGCTTCTGCAATCGGTGCATCAGTTCTCCAGGTTCCGTATTGGGCCCACTTTTGTTCTCTGTCTTCATTGATGACCTGGGTGATGAGTGTGAGGACAGGCTCTGCCTCTGCACAGACGGTTCTGCCTTGTTTTGTGAGATTGCATCTAGAGGAAGCCCTGGAGTCATTGCTACTAGCCTGAACACAAAGCTGGAAGCTCCTGGAGGAAATGAGGATCTGGGCAGACAGATGGAAGGTGACCTTCAAGTCATCGAAATCAAATAAGGCAATGACAATATCAAGATAGAGGAATCCAACCAAGCTACTTCTGTTTTGTACCACTACACTGCCTGAGAAGGAGCTGGAGATCCTGAGAGTCACAGTCGACAGCAAGCTGATCTGGACAAACGCATTTCTAATGTCTCATCCAGAGCAGGAAAGAAACTGGGCGCTCTGAGGAGAGTTGCAAATAAACTTGATGTCAAAGGAAGAGCAACCGTTAACAAGGCTCAAGTTTACAGTGTGGTGGAATATGCCTCACTTCTTGGATGAGTCCAACACCAACACTCTACGATTACTAGACTCTATCCAGAGGAAGGCCCTTTGAATCATATAGGTGTGAGTGAAGAGGAAACAAGTACAGAGCTGAACATTACATCTCTATATCCTTTCTCTCTCTCCATCCAAGTGGCTGCAGAAACAGTACTCTACAAGATGCACACCAGATTGTGCCCACCAAATCTACAGGTACATGTATTGTTACCAAAGCCACTTGAAAGCTACTCACTCCAGCTTGTCCATGCCTTGCTGTGCTCTCGCGGTGCCAGTTTCTATAGAAACATATCTGCTGGTGGGGCCTTCATCCACGGTGCGGTTTACATTTGAAATAGCCTGCCGGGTGGAGTGGTCTGAGACGTGTCTGACAATGGTGCACCGCCGTCCATCTGGAGTGGAGTGAACAGGCATCTTATTTCATGTGTCTGACGCTTTACTGTTGTTCCTAAGCTGCTGTGAACCACTGATTGGCCCATGTGATTTTCTTTTATAGTGCCTAGGTGCCTATTAAGTTCTTGACCTGTATAACTCCCTCATGGACTTTTGTTCACTCCAGCCTTTTATTTAAAAAAAAATATAAAAAAACACAGGGACCTTACATTCCGACTTTCACTGGCTAGCTGGGGACATACACAATTTATACAGAATTTGTATTATCAATCAACCAGAGACTGATTTATTTTATCACTGATGATAGGGGATGCACTCTCAAATGCATTTTTAGGTTATTTGCAGCCCATGCATTAACACAGGGATGGTTCCTGGTTGTGGTTGGAATGTAAAGTATCATACAAATGTCCCAGTTTGAGGGTGATTACAAATGCATACATGTAGATGCACCCATACATCCCCTACACACACAGACCCAGCATCATCACTAGAAGTAGCTCTTGGTCAGAGCCCTCGGTGTACCCTTTAAGAAGATCCAGTGATCCACAAGTAAAATAAACAAGTGACTAGTAAAGAAAATGTATAGTAAAACATGATATCACTACCAGTACTAAGCATGCTAAGGCAAAACTACATTTACCAACACCACTGCACTATCCCCTTGCCGAAGGCAACAAAGGCACGCGAGCGAAGCGAGCCAGTGGCTCACCAACATCACAACAGGGCCACACTGCAGGAAAGACCACTGATGACCCCACCCCACTAACCGCGAAAGTCCACTAACCGACGCGCCGGTCTTTACTAGTGTGTCAGAGGGGATATGGCATGGCATGGTTTTTCATTTTTTCTTTCTATTGGGTGGAAAATAGGTCGGCTTTGGAGCAAAGCTACACTAGAAGTAATGTGGGGATGGTTCCTGGGACGTCCCTGGTTGTGGTTGGAATGTAAAGTGTCATACAAATGTCCCAGTTTGCGGGTGATTACTTTTAAGGCCTAATGGAAGAATAATATTTGTGTGCATGAAAATATCACGAGGGTGTGTGAAAATGATTGGTAACCATATATATCCTGCCACATCAAAATGCAATATAAAATCAACATGTAGTTTTATATCATAAAAGGTCATAAAACAATAAATTGCAGCCAATTCTAGAGGATCTAATTTTGAAAAAAAAAAACACCCCAAAACAACGTTTCATCAGACAACAAAGCTGATGGGTACCAATAATTTTGATACATCCTGTATATCATGTATGCAAACATTTCACACTTTACAGTACACAGCGTCATCCCTATATCTTCGTGTCAAAAATTGCCGTGATAGTAGGTGAATCCTCTCGTTTTTCAAAAGCTATACATACCGATTTTGTTCGAGATAGGTCGAGCGACTCAGGCTAAGCATACCATATGCTACATGATATGAGATACCACATAGCCTGCAACAGAGTTTCTATTCTATGTTTTTACGATTTGCGCATGATCAAGTACCCCATATGATATTGCCATTACAAGAAAACTCAATTTTGTCAGGTAAACCCCAGGTTTTGTTTCCAAAACACTAACTGGAAATGCAATACACTAATTAGCGGGGATTGCTGTTTGCTGTGGATATATTTTACTGCATTTTATCCGTAACGATTTTGAAATCGTTCGTCAAAATTGTGATATATTAAAACTGTTTGAGAATTACAATTATATAAAGGAACTGTACTGAATATTAAAGCACAAGTCTATACAATGTACTATATCAACACATGTTACCACTTTCTTTATCTGCGTCAATAATAGAATATTGATTTCAATCGAATTGAATACATCTCTCTATTTTGAGTTTGTACTCCACCACTGAGCGATCTAGCAATCGATTTCTAGCCAATCAGATGGGACTCCTTTTCTTGCGTTCGGTGAAATACCAATCGCCCATCGCTCACCAACGGAGTATTAAGTTTATATTTATAATATAGGGTGTCGACACTGTGCAGTAGTCTCTTCCTGAACTATACTGCGCCATAAAAGTATCCTTACACTTGGAAAAATAATCACAATTTCAAAACTGAACCATATTGGAATAAATTTGATTTTTAGTAGATGCACTATCTAATCCTGCACATTATGACACCACATTGAATCCAATGTGACCTCAAGAAGTAAACTTACAATTGAATAGATGAAGATCCAGTTTTATAAGTGACAAACTGGCCTATACAAAGTGCAAAAAGATTCCAACAAGCGCAACAGAGACCACACAGTTTCTTCAATGAAGCTTTATTTAAAGCAGTTTTTATTTCAGTTTTTACTTCTCTATACTTTTCATAACTTTCATTTTATTTGTCAGTTCTTTTGTTTCAGTTTTCTTTTGTTTTAAATTAAAGGCACACATAAATTAGCTATTCACCACTCTCAAACCAGATGTCTAGTCCGTGGAGTTTTGAATAGGCCACAATCCAGGAAAAAAGGTTAGCATACTTTGCCTGTCTTTTGGTATATCTGCCCCCGCTCCCCCATTTCAATGAGCTTCAATGTTAGACCAAGCCATGTTGTCAACATGTCCATTAGAGATCCTTCCAACATTGAAAGATGGGGAGTGGGGAAGGGTGAGATATAGGGGGAGTCTGTACTTCACATATATTGCATGCATGTTTCACTCGCCTCTCCAATTTTGATAGGGCACACATTTCCATTGTTTAGTGCAAGTGTGCAAACTATTTTTTTCCTGGATTGCAGTTTGTCACTTTTAAAACTGGACCTTTGTGCATTCAAATGCTTGTAACTTTGCTTCTTGAAGTCACATTGGATTCAATGGGGTGTCATAATGTGAAGGATTAGATAGTGCATCTATTAACATCTATTCCAACATGGTTCAGTTTTGAAATTGTGATTATTTTTCCAAGTGTAAGGATACTTTTTTGGTGCAGTATAGTTCAGACCAGAAAAAAAATATCAGAATCACATATTGTTTATACAAACTACTTCTCTGAGAGTAGGTGCATGTTCACATACATTGAGGGTCTTGTGCAAGAACTTGACTATCAGCAATAGCTGCCTTATAGACATTTACCAATTACTGTATTACAATATTATACACACATCATTATACATCATACATCATGAGTTTGGCAGAATGTCAAATAGCGATTCATTTCTTTGTTAATGCATTAAGGATCTAGTACAAGAAAACCCTATTGCAATAGCTGCCTTATAGACATTTACCAATTTTTGCATTTTAATATTATACACACATCATTATACATCATGAGTTTGGCAGAATGTCAAATAGCGATTCATTTCTTTGTTAATACATTAAGGATCTAGTACAAGAAAACCCTCAGCTGCACTAGCTGCCTTATCAATGCTTATAGACATTTGCCAATATCTGCATTATAATATTATGCATGTATACATTATTATGAGTTTCGCAGAATGTCAAATAGCGATTTCTCTTTTTGTTAATTTTATGTTACGCACAAATTCTCTTGAAACAGCAAACAGGCAATAGAGAGTCTGAGGGCAGCATATCAATTATTTAACAGTGATTCAAAGTGATAAGTGAGCAAAAGAGGGCAACATGTAAGATAATTCATGCGCAAAATGAATTTAACAACTAAAAGATGAATCAATATTCAGCATTCTGTCAAACCTATAACGTCATAATATGACACCTGACAGCTATTACAGATAGGCCTTCCTGTACTAACCCCTTGACATGTAGAACTGTTACATTTAGTTATGATGTGAATATGGATGCAATGTGGGGATGATGTCACAGCTATTGTTCCAATATCAATAAACACCCTGCAGGAACGTATCAAGCAATCTGAAATGCTGTGGAGGGTGGGGGGTGGGAATGAAGGTTTGTGGACTTTCTTGGGGAGACTGAGGGGGTTCTCCCCTTGGAGACTGGAAAATCTTGCAAAATTCTTTCTGAGAATTAATATTGCAAGAAAGTCTACAATAGATTTTAAATTAATTTTTGCTGTCACTCTCACACTGATATCATCAATCGCCACATGCAACCATCCACAGCATTATTGAGGGTAAATAGCTTCAGTGACAAGCAGGCCCTCATACAAAAGTATGTTATTATACATACGACATCAAATAATAAACATTTTTACAAAATATACAAATTAAAGGCCTATTCAGTGAGCCCAGCGAAAGTGTAAAAAATAATGATTGTATATAAATCACTTAAAAGTGAAGAATAAGTCATATAAATTGTTATCAGGTACTTATTAAATTAAAAATTTGGCAAAAAAACAACAGTATTGACAGAGTTGAAGCCCTATTCAAGTGGCTAATTTCTTTGCTTAAGAAGAGAAATTACAGATTCATGTAAAATGTCTTACACACGGGCCACACGGCTTAACCACTAGCAGGTAATGTTAGCACATCTATGTCACAAAGAAAGGTACAAAACTCTGAATTTTGATGATTTTTATGATGCTCTGGATCAGCAAATCACTGAATAGGCCTTTAAATAAAATAGGATCAACCAACTTGAAATATAAACAAAAAAAGGTACGTAGTAACAATATGAAAATGGAATTAATCAAAAAGACAAGATACATGCTGTGAGATTCCAAAGGTGATCGCACTTGTAGCCATGGTGTAGCATCAGAGATGTGATGAGTGGGTGTGGGATGGCTTCCCCCTAATACCCCCCTGGAATCATAATTGTAGCATCAGCAAATCACTACACATTTACCAGGAAACATTTTAAAGTGGACAGTTTTATGACCTCTAATTTTTTGTAAAAATTATTATAAACCCCACATATTTGGGACCCCTTTTCTAAAGAAAGCAATCTGAAATGCTGGGGGTGACAATGAAGGTTAATGTGGACTTTCTTGGGGGGGGGGCTGAGGGGTTCTCCCATAAAGACTGGAAAACCTTCTATTCTATCTGTGAATTAACAATGCAAGAAAGTATGTGTCCACAATAGAGCTTAATTTTTTTCTTCAGTGACAAATAGGCCCTCCTACAAAAGTACATACTATGATACCGTAAAAACGTTCGCATAATGGCGCTATGGGCTCCCTTGACATAACTGGAATTTTAGACACAAACTAAAAGTGCCCTCCATAAAAATCCCACCAGCAAATAAGGGCACATACCTTTAATTTTTGTTGGGATTTTTAGAGGAGGGAGCTCCCTATTATTTTGTACATGAAATTTACCTTAAGG